>NC_083506.1:2471742-2774772 GCF_032362555.1 Amyelois transitella | reverse complement strand
TCCCCCCAGGGCCAACAGTCTTAAAGGCCTCGCTCAGCTGTTATGCTTAATGATAGAATTGAGATTCAAATAGTGACAGCTGCCAGTACTAGTAGTCGCAAGACTCAAACGTTTAGCTAATTGGTTTAAAGATGAAAGTTTAAGCTCTCTTTGAAGTGGATGAAACATAATAATATTGATGCAAATTATTTTACAATCATGCTCTGCGAATTATCTATAATTTTTGTTTATTATTGCGTATATCAACATTTAACTAAGTAAATCATTAAAATAACTAATAAACTTTTCAGAGATATTAAAATCTACTAAATTGTGTAACTACTGCAGTTTCTTCATTAAGCGTACGATTTTCAGTGGCCCTTAATGGCCATTCTCATTATGCGATGAAATACGTTTATTGATGTAAATTTTTAAGTAGTTTTTCCAGTTCTTACTTTTATTCAATAACTTATTGAGTTAAGATGAGAACAAAGGCTTGTTACAAATGCTAGAAAATCAAATGTTTATTGTTTTTAACCGCTTAAAAAAGTGTGGTTCTCAGTTTGACCTGTATGCTTGTTTGTATGAATGTTTATCCGAGATTACCTCGCGTTTTGCTGAACCGATTTTGATGCGGTTTTTAGGAAAATTTTTGATACACTAATAAGGTTTTAATATTTTAATGACTTCAAAAAAGAGCAGGATGTCGATTGGAGGCGATTCTCTTTTTACTATAAGAGATTCATGAGAAACTTACAGAGTGAAACGAGCATGTTCTTTATAGTTCCAAATATGAAAATCACAAGAAAGTTTATCAAATATCAAACCAGTTACTTCAGCACAGCCACCATTAATTGCTCAGAGAAATCAACCATGTCTGTCTATTCCAGATTACAGTTGACAATTCAAGTGAAGAGTACGCGTGTATTTTCTAAGCGCACATTCTATTGGCGTGCCTGCATCGGAGAAAGTAGATGCACAAAATGCTTCGCCGCTCATTCTCCCAACGGAATTTTGTCGAAACGTCTTTGCCAATGTCACTTTTTTTTTCTAAAGAAGTGTGCAAAGATTAGACGAAATAAAACAGGAACTGGGAACAAGTTGGGGGACCGATTTATCAATGCTTATGAAACATGCGTGAGATTCGAACTCCAGTTCAGGATTTATCTGGTAGTTCATTTATTTTTAAAAAAGCAAGTTATTTTTTTGTCCTAAAAGGCGACTAAGGGATAGGCTTACAAACTTTGGATTCCTTTTTTTAGGCGATGGGCTAGCAACCCAATCACTATTTGAATCTCAATTCTATCATTAAGTCAAATAGCTAAACGTAGCCGATCAGTCTTTGCAAGATTATTGGCTCTGTCTTTCCCACAAGGGATATAGACGTGACCATATGTATGTATGTTCATTTTTTAAATGCGTTTTCATGTTTCTATACAAGACTCTTAACCGGCTGTACATTTTCTATTTTGTTCCAATCTAATTCAATAACGCAGTGATTACTTGTAAAGTGGCATTCCAAGTTTATTATGAAGAACGCATCGGAAGACATTTCATGCCATTCACTGTAATCACATATTTTCTGCCGCTTGAAAAACTCATAATGTATATTTATCTGTACTTATTACTGGGGGCCGTTTTTATGTGGGTGCTTTTACGTCAAAGTCTCACATCGGTGGTGGGCGAATAACAATTTTCATGAATTGATACGTACGCCAATGCACTTACACGTAAAGCATTCCGATAACGAGTTATGAAGTCATTGTAACGACGGTCGCCGTGAATTTTTCCATTACTATACGCTGTTGTTTATGTCCGTTTCTATATTAGGGTTACCTATTAGGGTGTTTTGTGCTTGAACAGTATTAATTCTACGACATTTTTTGCCAGTTTGGCAGTGGAAAACAAACTACAGTAAAAATACATTTTTCTTCTTGCACTGCTAGGAAATTGGCTTCACCTTTCAAAAATACGCCTTTGATTAAAGGTATACTTAGAATTGATGATTTAAATTTGGTAACCCTATTTTAATGGCGCCTAAAAAGATGTTAATTAACTCACTTGTGAGTGTTGATCAGATTCAAGTGTCATGTCAAAAGCCCTAATGATCATAAAAAAAAGCCATTTAATTAATATAGTTAATCCATATCCACACTTGCCTCATATAATTCCTAAATGCACAAATTGCGTTACTCCAAATTCAATTAGGAAACTGTTGTTTTTATTTTTTAATTATTATTGTTGCTTCGCAGTGTTATTCTCGAGTTAAATTTAGAATTGTCTAGTTTTTGCGTAAGTGATAGATTGTGACAGCGCGATACGTTTTATGAGGGGTAAAGCGAGACGGAATTATTCCATTTTTAAATTTGTGATAACGAATGTCGTGTTTGTTGTCAAACAAACAGCTGTAGGTTGATGTTGCGTGACGAAGTGGCGCCTTGCAAGGACGCAGGGGGCTGAAAAAAAACTCGTAACGCCAGTCAGATGACCGACAAGCATCTCGCGAACAGATAAAAAAATCATTATTACATCCATAGACGTAAGTCTCGTTTATTGATCATATACCAGACAACATTGAATTACGACGCAATATCCACGCGTACTAACCTTGGTACAAAATTTCGGACTAGAGATCTATGAGTGATGTTTATTAACGTTTTTATAACCTTTGGTGGTTAATTATTTATCCTATCTTAGAATTTATCTTCTTGAAATATCACGTAGGTACATATAATTAAGAGTTGAGAAGGACATAGGGTACTTTTCATTCCTGTACAAACAATAGATCCCGTGGGATTTGCGCTTTTTGTAGATGACGCTAAATTCACGCGGGTGAAGCTGCGGGTAGAAGCTACTTCCGGTATAAATCATGGCCGTTTAATTGATTGTCTGAGGAAGAAATCCTTTGAACCGTGACTTTACTTTGTAGGTTTTATTGTTCCGGTAACTTCTAGGTTACACCCAGATACTATGTTGTTGACATAAACATCGATACGATACTATAAAATGCACATATTACAAACAAGCACAATAGACTGACAGTGTGGTTGGTCATGTAGATTTCCATAGTACCCATGGTAATTTTCTTCTAAAAATAAAATTAGCATTTTACTACACTGACTTCTTTGTAAGTAATAAATGCAGTATTTTGACCTAAATGTCTGCACTATTCGTTATCATAAATTATTTGGAAGAAGGTGCACTAACAAAGCCTTATCAGCATTGATAAAACACGATTGTACCTAAGTATGTTAAATTTGTATTTGTTGTGTACGTAAGTACAAGGTCTTTAAGTTAAAATTGCAAAAACAATGAAAGGTTAATTTGTTGGTTTAAAATAGTTTATTATCAGTACACTAGTGGGTTGCACCTTGTTATTGTACATACATCATAAAATCACGCCTCTTACACGGAGGGGTAGGCAAAGACTACATATTACCACGATACCTACATACATATGTCTTTCGCTTAATACATTCATAACTCTTTTTAACCAACTTTAAAAAAGGAGGAGGTTCTCAATTCGACCGTATTTTTTTGCATGCATCGTTTTATTATTAAAAAGATAACCAAACCACATCAAGTTGTCAAATCACCTGTTTATAATATTTTGAGATGAACAATTTTTTTTTTTGCTATGGCCTCCGTGATTGTTATCGCTAAAGTTAAATTTGACGTAAATTATAACCATAGCTTTGGTGCAATACACACAAGTTAATTCATATGGTTATATGTATGTAAAGAATCGTAAGAATAAGCTAGATGAATCTCTCTCTTATCATAAATTATTCTAGTTAATTCCCTATTAACAAATTCAATTTTAATGACTACTAGTTATTTTTTTATCATCCTAATAATCCTACAAATTAATAGGATGGAATTAATAGGATACTAAACAATAGATAATTGTTAAACTTCCTACTAATATTATAGATTAGAATGTGTGTTTGTTACTCTTACACGCAAAAACTACTAAACGGACTTTCATGTAACTTTTCAGTACCTACTAATGATTAAATATTGTGATAACATAATAAATTAAAATTTATAGAATTTCAAGGCGGACGAAGTCGCGGGCGAAAGCTTGAAAATATTATAGAAACTGGGAATACAACTTGGAATCACACAAGTATTAAAAAGAACAGAATGGTCTTATGTTTCTTCGGGCAAATAAGCCAAAAATAAACTGTAGATTCACTATTTCGTGCAAATAATTATCTATTTGTCGAGAGGCCGAATTACCAAAGGATCTCACGTACATTCCTAGAATGTTTAATGCCAATTAGTTAGTATTTTGTGGAAGTTACTAATATATCTCATTATCGAGTTAGATTACGTTTAATGTTTGATGGTAACGGCCTTTTAACGCCTAAAATCTTATCGGTTGTCTAAACATTAATTACGACTACAAAATTTGATTTATATTTTTAGCATTTTTATCGCATGTTATCAACGTACAGTGTCAGTAATTTTATACGTCGCTTTATACGTTTAACTCATAAATTGTATATTTATTTTATGATTGGTTCCATTCTGCAAGCAAGACAGCTGTAGCACAAATAAATCTTTCATACATTCATAATTAACTTTTCATTGCAATTGGTATGACTTGTTAGTAAGTCTCAAATTTGCTTCAATATGTTTGCTTTATTATATCCTCAATCCTTCATACTAATATTATGAATGTGGAAATATGTGCGTTTGTACGCCTTTTACGTTAAAACTACAGAATTCATCTCCATAACATTAAATTTAAATGGAGTACAAGCACATGGCCTACTTTTCACTATAGCTACTAATTTCTACAATGCATTTCCAATTATGAATCCAAAAAATAATTTATTTTAAAAGTCTGGCAACTTCCTAGATTCTTTTCAAATGACGTGGTCACCAATATAGTTTAATTGCGTACAAATCTGACAAACATGTGTGAAGTGAACATTTACATAGAACTTATCACTGTAGTGTTATACGCCAATAAGATGATATCTCGAAATATGGGTGGAAAACAAACTTAACCAATTAAATATTTCTTGTTAAACTCATTAGCAAAGTAATAAAGAGATTCTATAAATAACCGTATAATAAACATTTTAAAATTTGCCCCTTATTTGTAAGACCCTAATTTGTTAGAATCGGCTTTTATAACAGCTTCTCCGGAAATGTTACAACCCAAATACATTATTTATAAAAATAAAAGACGCTATTGATGCATTTCTTTCACTCGACTCGTCCAATGAGCAAAGATAATTTGCACGCGGACGACAGTAAAAAATATTTTGCACAAGGGGCCTATTTATATCTCGCTTGTTTTAAAAATAGTATCGCAACGTGTGAACCCTGGCGATCTTATCATACCCTGTGCGAGTTGCTTGGCTGCAAAATAATAAGGGCGCAGAACGGTAAACCATATATGCAAACATATAGTTCACTGCTTAAAACTTTTATAACATAACAAAAGTAGCGTTGCTCTGGAGTGTCAATTCTGTAGTAATATTATTTTGTACATGAGGTTCAATAATCCGATAATAGCGGTGGAACTGAAAGGACCATTTGTACTGCAATGCATCGCGTACTGACCTCTGCACTCACACAATACTTCTAATAATACCACTTTATCGTTCTTTGTTTGAAATTGACACGTACTTGACAGTGAAAACGACCACATGTACCATTTTGCGGTTTAAAATTGTTTAAGTAGTCACAGTACTTTAAACAGACTGTATTTTGTACTTACATGAAAATAGAGTGAAAGAATTATGCAGAAAATGTATCTGTGTATTAGTAACCAACTTTGGTAATTTATCTTTAATATTATTGGCTAGGTGATACATCTGTACTTAATATTGTTTTGTTTACATTCTGCAACTGTAACACATGTTATTATTAACGTTAACAAATCAATCCAAATTTAGTATTTTTATCGCATTAACAACCTAAAGTAATCAATTGTGAACATTGCACCCAGTACATGTTCTTAATTATTATTCTATATTACATCATTTATTATAAGTGCAGTTTCTTCTCGAGGCGTCCTATCATCATCATGAAGCCTATCATCATGATCCACCTGGCGCTAGTCTGGTTTACTTTATTAACTCTCTGCACTTATCTCCACTCAAGATGAGCCCATGATCACTTGACTGATCACCACTTGTTGAATAAATTTAGATTCAAATTCAGATCTTAAAAATAATTGTACCAAGTTTTATCGAAATCGGTTCATTGATTATACTGTGAAGAAGTAACAAACAAGCATTTATAATCTAAATTGGGTTGGGATAAAAATTATTATGTGTAATGATTATGTCGAAACGAATCTATTAAATTTTCGAAGCGAACATTATTCTGAGAAGATAAGCCCGAAGCGCAGTTCCGGGCAAGATTATCATTTCGCGTCACACCAGTTCTGAAAATTATTACTCTAACACACAATACTTGAGATAAAATTGTATATCCGCTATTATTTCACGATACGAATAAATTAGGTATTAATATAAAAATATAAATCCAAATATGAAAAGGCTTCCATGCTGGCCTGGTAGCGAAAAAAATACAGCGACTGCTGCCTGACAAACAACCTGCTGCTTGTCATCGCGTATAGATTGTACAAGTCAATGGATAAACTAATAAACTTTTGACGGCCTTTGTGGCGCAGCGGTAGTACGCTTGTCTGTGACACCGGAGGTCCCGGGTTCGAATCCCGGCCAGGGCATGATGAGAAAATAACTTTTTCTGATTGGCCTGGGTGTTGGATGTTTATCTATATAAGTATTTATTATATAGTATCGTTGAGAGTAGGCCTCGCAGTAAGTTCGAGACCTGTGTTCTCGTAACACAAGTCTCGAACTTACTGCGAGGAATTGGCCTCGCAATCTGTGTAATTTGTCCAAAAAAAACTTGGGGCGAAACAAAAAAAAATGTTTTATTTAGGGCGTCTATCAGCCTGTCACTATTTGGATCTCAATTCCCTTATTAAGCCAAACAGTTTAACTTCTAGGCCTTTCAGTTTTTCAAAAGACTGTTGGTTCTCTCTACTTCGTAAGGGATAAGAACAAAAAAATATGTTATGAAATGTAAATGCAGTATGTAACTTATCACCTCAATTTTGGTGTTTATGGCGCTTGGGGACGCGTAGGAAGGTGATATGATAAGGTTGGCGTGTGCAGCCAACTACCACAGCTCTCTACTCTGATATCGATAGAATTACTGCATTTGATAAAAGTCCCTCGGTTCATTGGATGTCTTATGTGAAAGTCCCAATCCGAAAGCATTGCTTTTATTTCAGAATACTATAGAATAAATCTAGACACCATGCAATCTATTTCAACGTAATTTTATCAGTCTATGCGCATTGTTAACACATCGGCCAACGACTATTTTTTTTAAATATGCTTTTTTACTTTTACCCTATACGAATATTTATGAAGTCACATTAAGTGGACAAGTAACTGGGTAAACCAAACCCTCCATGGGTTTTGCACAGTGTTCTCTCTGTGACCGGAAAAAAGATTTAAAAACAGAATACTGCTAATCCTACATGTAAATTCTTAGTTAACTCTGCAGTAATTCGTCCACAATAAAGGTGACTGTTATGAATATTACTAATCGTCCTTTCCGCCACAATATCATTCATGATAAATGTATGCTATTGTGTAGATGTGACGTAGAAGCCATAGAAAATACGTTGCAAGATGACGCATGGTGCAGCCGCGTCCGCCACGCCACCCAATTGCAAATTGTTATTCATGCGACGCCAGAACGAAT
Organism: Amyelois transitella; assembly: GCF_032362555.1. Lineage (NCBI taxonomy): Eukaryota > Metazoa > Arthropoda > Insecta > Lepidoptera > Pyralidae > Amyelois > Amyelois transitella. Next base: position 2,767,026 of record NC_083506.1, on the reverse strand, counting down.
TGGTGCTTGCTGGCGCTTGCCGGAAACCTGCCTTGGAATGGCACATTGCCAGTCGTGATGAATGTATCTTCTTTACATCATTTAACCTAAAAAATCTTTAAAATAAATCTTCCGATTGGTTTGTCAAATTTTGATAGCTGAGACATCCACATTACTCACATAATGCTTTTCGACGATATCAAAGTTTGCATAAAATAATAGTATAAGGAAGGTAATCGAAGTAAAGTAGTTATCATTCGTAGCTAAATCAAGGTTATTAAGTACATTTATAAGACGCAATGTCTATATCTTACCTCTCTTTAAATATTTTTGGTTAGAGTTGCAATTGTGAACGCACTAGAACTCTCACGGTCTTATATTAGTAATTTATTATTTCCCATGACGCTGAAATGGAGACTCGATTATTTATCTCTGAATGCATGGACTTCATTATAATTATTTAGCCTCTTTTTCAGGACTGACCCAGCAGTCGGTCAATAAAATATGAGATGACACCGATTTAAAAATCTTTGTTAATATTATCATTACCTACGTATTATTACAACTACTTAATTGGCGTGGGAACACATTTACCTACTAAATCCTAACATTTTGCAGACGCATTAGCAATGCAAACGCTTTATTGCTTGTTTGTACGGCGTGCTCAATGAAAATTCTAATCATATGGTCAATAACACCGTCATTTACGTTGTGGCTAACTCTTTGGTCTCAATAAAGTTTTATAGTTGGTAACATTTAGTCGTTTTGTTTCTAGTGTAGATATGTTCTTTTCATGGCGGCCCTTATGTGTTCTATGTCATTCAAGCACATTTCATTTGCATTCTTGGCATCGATGGGACCTCTCACACTAGTCAAGCCTAAAAAGTGAATGATATTCCTCTCGGTAAATAGAAAGTCTGCTACTGGTGCTATTTTTAGCGAATGAACGGCGACGTTCAACAAATAAAAGCTATTGCAAAAAATGAAATCCGATTAATGAATAAGTGAAAAACACTTAGCTTTCTGTGTTATTGCATGTGTCAATCATGTGGTTTTAATGCGATTTAACTAGCTGAGATAGCGACAAGACTTCGTCAGATACTTACGTCTTTCCAGTTGCCACAATCGTTGCATACTGGTGTAAACTAGTTTTCAAATATATTTGCCCTGTATAAGAAATGTCGATTTATCACAATTTTAGTTTCACTATCTAAGTACATTTTCAATATCTTTGGCTCTATTGTAACGAAGGATTTTCCCACGTTCTACGAAATGCAAAAATCGACATCGGCTTTACTCAATGAGGAATCGTTTTGTAGAAGTGTAGTTTGATATCGAATGCGCGGCGCACCTCATTATCCGGCCAGTTAGACATGAACTGATCTTATTTGCAATCAATGAGCATTACCATAAACTGTGTCACCGTAGGATGCAGCATCGTAGTCGAGGCCTCATGAATGCAAAATGTTTCATTTTATTCTTCTCCGACTTGGTTTGTTTCCATTTTTATCCTTCATTTTGCCTTTAAAGTACCTATAAATCGTTTTTTCGCCGGCTTCACCTGAATACCTCGATTTAATTATATCAATTTTTGTAGTTTCATGTCGGGCGCCAAGTTTTTCTATCTTAAAATGACTGACTAATACTAAATGGTGCAAATTGGCTTAAATGGCCCATGGCGCACGTAACCTCTTTGTTTATAAATAGTACGCAAAAGTCTTCCATCGATTAGTTTAAGGTTCATTCCATAAACGAACAAGCCAACAAGGTCATGGTACCGCACCAGTTCGTACCACGCAAATTTTCTTTGCTGTTTATACAATTTTATTGTCATACAGTCCTTTGAAATCGATATAAACGACGGAGATAAAATTTGAGCAGTCTGTTTAGGTTGTCAATAATTTTATTTCAGCGAATATCAATTTCATTTTAGCTTTATGCAGTTAAAGGTCTGTTTTCAATTAACTATCAAATAATATTATATATTATAGAGATCTTCACCTCCTGAACATTAATATTTCTCACCTTAATGCCTCCAACTAACGCTGCCCATCCGTTTAAATTGTTATAAATTTCTTCGCCATCTTTGGTTGGCACGCAAAAGGTGTTAATCAACTTCTTCGCTGCATGCTGCATAAATAGCTATCCAACTTTAGCCCAGCGTTATCCATACATTCATATTTATATTATAAATGTGAAAGTGCGTTTGCTTGTCTATCTTTCACGTCAATGCCACTGAACCGACCGTAATGAAATTTTGCATACATATAGTGTGCATACTTGAAGAAAATAGGTTACGTTATTACTGTTTTAATACATATGGTTTCCAGTTTCGTTTGAAGGAGACTAATACAGTGCACTTTGAAAAATTCAAATATTGTGATTTATAATTGAATTGAATGATTTGTAACTTGATTTAGCAGAACTAGATATAGATTTATGTGCATTCCTTATTTCTTTCTTTTTCATGACAAAAAATATCTTTTCTGCGGGAGTTTTCGTCGCGGCTAAAGAACCCGATCTACGGTCATAAAACGCAGACTTAGACGTCGATGCGTTTGTTATAAAATGAAGCTTGCAGATCGTAAAATGCTCACCTGTTGATCTATCGGCCAGTTTTTGTTGGCTGCCATTACTTTATACAGTTTTACAAAAATAGTTTTTTGTAATTAAGCACAAGGTAATGAGCGACGAGTATTTCTGTGGCCCGACGTTGCAAATGTGCGTTTTTCTGAACAATATTCAAGGTGCGTCGGTTTGACCTATTTATCGTTTCTCTGTAATTTTTACACGATACATGTAAGAGAGAAATAGCGCATCGATTTAGCAAAAAATAATACAAATTTGCCTGTTATTCTTTACATTTGAATTCTAAGAAATACGCTTGCCGCATATTTTGGGTATATTTCGATCAGATTATTTATTGTCTTTTGCAATTTTAGCACGTATTATTCGCTAATCGCTATCATTTTCTAGCGTTGCTCACCAAAACACCTGTTTTGTTTTAACAATGCACGTGTGTTGAACGAATGCATTGTCTTACAAGTTGATTACTTGTATAGAAATAAAATTTTATAGTAGTAAAGCTCCGCTACTCGGCTGGTGGTCTTGACGCGATCATCGTTTATATTATATTGCTGTTTACTTCACTGCTCTAAGTGCAAGCAGTCGAACCGAGGCAGAGCATTAGGCTGCAAGTCTACTAGTTACATTAACGAGAATTTCAAAACAAATCCTCGCTGCGTTGAATATGAGAACTGCTTTACAAGTGCATGATCAACGTGGTATGTGTGCATGTGTGATTAAGTTCTTTTAGATTGAATTAGTTTAAGATTTTTTTTTAATAATATTGGCGTGTGATTTTGTCAGGATCCTTTGAACAATTTTACGCTGCTTTTCAGTTTGATAAACTTCCAACGCGTAAGTTTATATGATAACATGTTCTGTATTTTTATCATTCGCAATCATGTTCATGAATAAGAGCTTTGCATTTATCATCCTTAAAATACGTTTGTTCCTTAGGTCACCGAGATCACAAGATTTCAGGGTTGTACAAACCATAAATCTTATCTTTACATTACTCGAGATAATGAGTTTGGTGGAAAGCGTTTCTTAGATTGTACTGTTAATTACACATTACTGTATCCTAGCTTATCAATGGTAGGTACTTTCTTTATCTAATCTGTGATTATTTTTGTTAGGTACATTAAAAGTCAATTACATTTTTCTCAGTCTGCTGCCTGTGCTAACTAGATAATGTTAAGTTATATATAGCATTCTTAAATTTATAAGGCAGCTTAACAAATATTTGGGCCAAAAATGTCCCAATTAAAAGTATGTCTTGAACGTCCTTCCTACTTCCTTTCTGCTCTCTTTATTCCATTCGGCAATATTAATTTCATACACTGTCTCTGCAGTATGACAGCTTTGATAATTATACTAATTAACTTGCTTAATTATATTTTTGCTACAACGGTTCCAGACTTATAATATAACGTTACGTTGTACAATGTTATAAGCATATGTTTTAGGTACACTATAAGGAGTGATTTTAGCTTATTGAAGATGGATACGATTATTACTAGCTTTAAATTAATTTTAGTTTATTTTGATGTCAAAGATCAAAGTTACATTAAATTTGATTTAGTAACATTTGACATAGTAACCTCTTTCCAACACTTTATCTTTGACAAAATACTCTCACCGCTCTTTTGTGTTGTATTAGCTGGATTCAAATATAATATCCTGCCTCTATTTTTTTGATTGTTATTTGACGGACGTCTAGTTTATCCACTTTTCTTTTCTTAATGATTAATGAACACAGCCAGATGACTTTCATTCATTTCATATGTCTCTAATATTTCATCAGCTGGCCTACATTAGGCATATTTAAACTACTTAGATCTTATTTTCTTTGTTTCTGTATACACATATACATTTCTTTACTGTTAATATTATTCGTCACTCTAGTTTTAAGTAGGTCTTTTTACATACCCATATATGTAAATGGGTAGCATATCTTTGCCGCCATTGAACTAACATATCTGTTGGTATGTGGAATGTTAATGATTAAAGAGGACTATCAATTGTTTATCAGCATTACGTTCGTGATTAGAGGATAGGCCTCGGAACAGGGTTTTCGGTCAATGACCCCTTGTCAAATTTACTACCTATTAAAGAGTTTTACGTTTCTTGCGCATAACGACCGGCCGTTGTAAAGCGTACAGTCGCAGTGCTCTTGTTATAATTGCGTGAAAGTTGACAAAATTTAATTTTTTTTAATCTTCTAATGTAAATATAAATCTATTCTTTATCGGGAAACAATCAACACGTGGAAAAAGCCGCTTCAGTTACAACAGGTGTGGTCATCGTGTTAATCGAGATTTACAAGCTCTATCTATAAAAACATTAAGTTCTCGTTGACCGTTAATGTCACTGATTCATTGAATCGTTTTACTGAACGTGTGCAATTATGTTCTTGTGGAGTAGAGATCGCAAGGGCAGACGGGCTTTCACCGTCTTGTCTCGCGATTTGAGTCACACAACTCGAAAATATTTTCTATCTCTCCAAGTTAAGGTAGTTTTTCGGTTGCCGCCTCTATGCTTCCTAACTTTCTGCGGCTGTCGCGCGGAGGAGTTATTGATTTGGCTCTCAATTTAATACGGCTTTGTACATTATGCTTTATGCTCTTGCGCCAGGGTCTATTTATGTTTGTTTAATCAGGTATGTGTGGCGTGCATTCACATAGAACTGACGTCGTAGACTAAAGAGGATTAGCCCAATTCAGCAGACAGTTTTCACGATATCGCTGTCTGACGAATAATCCTTTTGATGTATGAAAGTGGATTCTTGAGGTCGAGGCCTCCCAGTCAATCGAGCTCTGTATTTTATAAATGACCTGACTGTTCAAGGAGTGTACGAATAAGTCCACAGCCAACATCACCAAGTGATGTATTGCTCATGTAAATTTTATATCATCGCTTGCTGTATACATTTTATTAAACCTTTATTGGACGAAATTTATACTCTGTTGTGCCATTGGCGGACATAATATAAAACTATTTTCTATCAGTCAACAATTGAGTAATTTTAATCGATTTATGACCAAGAAGACAGCTAAGAAAATGAGCGACACATGAGAGATGTTTGATTAACTTGTCATAGCTATTGGTCAATACCACTTTCAAACTTGACTGAGTTTTGTTTGAAGCTTTGCATCTGCGTTTTGTTATACTTAATATGATTTTGCTTAAAGTATTTGCTTTATACTACAACTCCACACATATAATTACGTTATATATAAATATTACAATTACGTTCATAATATCCGGCAAATGCTTTACTCCTTTATCAGTGTTCTTAACCGCAACTGAAATAAATTGTGTAGGTATTACATACTTTCATTTCATTAAACTTGTTAAGAATTGTTGTCTATGCTTTATCAATAACACGTTGTTTCGATTAATCCTTCTGATGAACTGGATAATGGATAACAATAACGTACAAGGAAACTCCCAAATATTTCTGTCAAATTCATAGAACCCTAAGCAGATACAGCCTACGGACGGAAGTTTAAGCTTTATTTTTGACAGATCCGTTGGTTTCCGGCGCCTCCAATGTCGTATCTGAACATTGGTATCGGATATTATCGCGGCGCTCGAAATAGCCTTTATCTCGTCGGTGTGAGGTCAGTGGGCGCTGGGCACTGCGCCGGCGCACGTCTGATTAACGTACTAGCTTCGACGTAGTGTGATGGTATTATGTAATTAACTGATGAAGACCTTGGTGTTAAGTACTAATGCTCTGTCTTATATAGAATATCGCATTCTTCTTATTTTCGTTCATATTTTCTCCCATCAGGAGACAATGACAAAAGTAATCCAACAAATTTTAACAAAGCTATTTGCGAATATAAATATGTAGTTAAGAGGTTACGATAGATATATATTAAGTAGTTACTATAAACAATGGAAAACAATAGACTAAATTGACATCGGCATTCAAAGATGTTTATTTATATTCTAATATTTCTTAGTAAATGTGGGAATCAACCGTCGTACAATATTTGAAGAAAACGCCGTTTTATTGTTGTCGTAAACGCGTTTGATCGCAGCTAGGGTTGTTAGGCTTGAATTGGAAAACTTTAACTTATAATTGTTGTTCCTCTCCAATATCACTAGTTTAATTCCAAGCGATCATTTAAAACAAATGTATAACGGTTTAACGGATTTTGACCTGATTCAAAGTAATCAAACGAGAAAATTCGTCACATACGCTGATAACCCTAATCTGCTACGCTATTCAATACACAGCTCAGGCAATGGGCGCGGGCGCAGGATAGCAATAAATAAAGTGACTGGTCTCTCAGTGGGCCCTTATGATTTAGTGGTCGGATGCCCTACCGCTGGCTTGTTTAAGATGCGACATTAAACTGAAATACTGCACTTAAATGCAATGAGATATAAACTTGTATTAACGTTTAGAATCGACAAATGGAACACGCAAGGGAAAGTGGTGCAGAGTACTGCAGAGTAATTTTATGACTGAACAGCTCTGCTCGCCTTATTCTCAGGACTCAATCACTACAAACTACGATGATGAAAATTTTAATAAGTTGCTAATGCCAGGTCACGTTTGCTTTTCTGTAGAGTTTATTGCCAAACTTTCCTGGATAATAATAATGGAACAAAAGATTATCTTAGTCCTGGAGATTTCTTATTTGGTTATATGAATCTAATAAATAAGTTTCATAAGATTCAAATTAAAAATATAGCTACAAAAATTACTAAAGGATTGGTTACGTTAAGGGGTAAATAGTTTTGCCAATAGTAAGAAGATTGATGACTGACGAATGATTGATTGCAGGAACAAAGTGCCGAAACGTTAGACGATTTGTTATACTTTCAATTTTATAGCCCGTAATTATTTTTTAGTCTGAAACTTTCTCTTTTCGATTTTTGATTTCATTTTTCGTCTATGACGGTGACCGCTTTTATTCTTAAAATTATTATTTAAATATGTTCATGAAATGGATTTTTTTGATTAAACGCCGATTCGGAGAAAGAACTACATCTCAACTCATCAATCACACTTTTATTAAGTTAACTACAATCTTATTTGTCAGATCTTCTTCCTCCTGGCGTTAGTTACTGTTCCAATCTCATCACTACACCCACGTGTAGAGGAACCCGCGGTAAGCCTTCGATCATGGATCCCAGAATGGGTCGGTCATCATTTTTTTCTGTGTTCCCATCTAATTGGTCGCTAATTAGTGCTATCGCGGGTCACTTTTCCCTGGAATACGAAAAAGGAATGAATTTCGCAACTGTTCAATTGTAAACTTGTCAACTAAAACAAAAAAACATTTGTCTTTAATCGGTCATATCTAGACTTCTCTAAACTAGGCATAGACTTCAATTTTGACCTTATTGTCTGCATTGTTAGAGGTTATTACGCATCGCCTTGTTATTTCTGGCAGTTTAATGAGTTTGGACTAATCATCCGCTGCGTAGTAGAGATAATGTAATCGGAACAGCTTTGAAAATATTGATTTTAAGGTACGCCACTATTATATTGTGATTGATGACTTCATCCAAAGCCCTTTTTGCGTCGAAAAACGACGATTAATAAATTTGTAGATGACAATGATATGTATAAGTAAAATCATCATGATCACGTCTTTTTGTTAATGTAACTAGGGTTCGCTCATTATTTTTTTTGGACTTTTCTTTATTTATATTTGAATTTCACATAATGACAGTCAACATAATCTACGACATGCAAGGAAAATAAGAAGAAACCTTTCTGTTTAGCAGTTTACTCTAATCATTAAAAGTTTTTTTTTTTAATATACACATAAATTGATTATTTGACCTTCTGAAGGTCGCCTTTGTCGATTCGCTTCGTTCGACGATAAGCAGTTTCTCAATGAATTAAACTGATTAAAAGGCACCATTGGCGGGATGCCAGATCACACGGGTATAAACATTGCAAATCTAAAGAAAATGTTATTACGTAAGACGTGCACCGTTGATCTGAAATTTCAAATTGTTGCAGAGATCCTACAAACACTTAAACAGACACAAAGGACTATATTCTAAATTCCTGTAGTAAAGAACTAATCTGTTATAATCATCGTGTAGTCTTACAATTAGAAGTATCTTTTTAAATTTCTGTTGTGTATTTATTCTTTAGCTTTTAATCTTCGTGTCGTGAATTCATTATATCAAATCAATTCAAACTAAAGATGACCAACAATTATACCAACACAATCTTGTTAGTTACATTCTGTAGTAATTTCGTCATCGTAAGCAAATTGAATTCTGCTGGTATTTGTTCTATTTAGATTTACATTCCAGTCGGTGCAACAACCTCATCGAATAAAAGTACAGTCAGTGTCCATTTCTGGAGGATACGAATTCACCCGCTACGCCTACTGAAATAATTTTCTAAATCACATCTCCAGAGCGACTCACCAACTTAGTCATCTCTTGATTTAGGCGTAACGTCACTGCTTTTTATTACATTGTGACGTTGTTATATTCGAACTACATATGTTTTTTCTATACTTAAAATTGAGTTAATTTGTCTCTCGTAATTGTAATATAAATGGTTAACTCTTACAAACAAGCTATTCAAAGAATTTATCAAGCCATATGCATGCAGTATAGATTATAATTCATGTTTAGAAATCAGTTGGATGGTAATTATATCTAACAACGGGATAATATGGACAAAAGAGGTTACTGTTTGGATGACAATGGACTTCTAAAGCAAGAAACTTAGAGTGTAGTATGAAGGATCCCGCATTTTGATTGCAAGCACTGAGCTAACACCGCGACATTTTCGGCGTTGTGATTCTTATGAAATCATGAAATACGTTGACCACCTGTTTCTTCAACTTTCATTGGCTGCTTGATTCCACCCATAAAACCATTGATCAAACAAACCACAAATATTCCTGTTTGAAAAAGTGAATGTGCTGTTTGAATCTTAATTCGCTAAGTCATACATGAAGTACCGCCATGAATTTTGAACAAGTGTGTGCAAACAATTAAAAAGTCGTCTAGGTATAGAGAATTGTGTTGTCGCATAATTGTAATGTATATTCATATTGGAACCGGAGACAGGTGGTGTCCTGTACGTTGACTTCACGACCTTGGTGCCCCGCGTTTCAATGGCTCGCTACATTCGCGTTATGGTATTATCGGCGGCGAATTTTTTTTTCCTGTCAAGGTCAACAACTTTGTTCGTCTGTTATTTTGAGTGCCAGTGACTTGTTATGCCGGCAATCACTCTTTTTTTTTACATATTATCCTTATTCCTTTTCTATAAGACTTAGTTTCCATTGCTATTTCTGAATTTAATGTCTATCTAATTCGTTTATCTTCGGAATATCCAGTTATTAACTGCTAAATGCTTTTGAAATTTTAATCGCTTACATATTCGTTCATTTACATTTCCCGCCACGCGAAACTTTTTTAATTGCTGATTAGACTGCTTTCATAAACACCGCTTATTTGTTATTTCTTTACATATTGACACAGGAAATTTCGTGTTGAGTACTGCAAATGAAAGTCATTAAATAATCGAAGTTTCTAAAGCTAACGTGGTATAATTAAAGGCTTAGTATTATTAAAAAAGGGGTTTTTTTATATTGAAATTTGATATGTTACGTCCACTGCCCCAATTGGCTGGTCACACACCCGTGACGTCAGCTTCGTCTGCGCCACGTCTGCCGTCGCGACCGCTTCCCGGAACGATTGTCCACACTGCCTTCCTGTTATCCGTGTTCCCATTATCACAATGAATGAACTCAAATGTTACTCTTTAAACAAATAGACACATCAATCTAAATGGACACGAAAAGCAATGGCCCCACTCTGTCCTAATTGGCTTTTCATACGATGACGTCACACGTGTCTGTGACTCGTCTACCTTTCTTTCAAGACACCACTGATCTACTAACTATATTTTATGAATAGATTTCACTAGTTACATGTCATTGAACTTTGGACTACTTCGGCATGGTGTAGGCGTGTCAAAATGTGAATGAGACATGACAATGACGGATGAAATTTTAACAGTCGACATTTTAATGTTGATTTTTGTACCTTTTGTTCCAATGGTGTGATTAAGTTTTACATCAAATATCTACGTCAGAAAAACTGATGTTCTTACTTGATTTTATTTTCAACGTCTCCAAAACAACTGATCGCTCGAGGTGTACAACTCACTCACTGTGTGAAGGCGGGTTTAGAAAAATCTTTGAACTTAAAATCTGTTCAAAATATGAAAGTTTTTAGTCCATAAGTCACGTACTTAGTATTCACTTAATGTCTCTACACCCAACAGGAAGCACTGTACCGTTTACCTTACATTACGTTTGCCCGTTGTTACAATGCATTGTTCAACAACTAAGTCTTTGCATTAAAATTGAACATGCCATAAGCGTTCTCTGTTATATCTGGTTTTCTAAATCTAAACATATAGAATTTTATACGACATGCCATTAGCTCTCCAGACTCATTCTCGTTTGAAAGCTGTAAGGCAATGTAAACTTTATTTCTTTCACTGAAGAAGTTTGTCAGTATATGGATAATGTTAAAAAAAAATACCATTAGTTTTATATGTCACAGTACAAATCGCTTAACATAGATTAAGAAAGTTCAAAGTGATGTCCTTTTATAATATCTCTAAATCGGAATAAAGTAATTGTCGCACTGCAGATACTTTTAAGTTATGAGGTAAACGTACTCGGAAAGCCTATTGTTATTTCAATTGCAAAAAAACATACTGGCGAGTCTTTGAACTGGAATTTTAATCTGATTCGACATGAGTAACATTGTACATTTTAATATGCTACAAACATTTTGCTGACACGTAGGTAAGTTAATTTAGTTTTCTCTCATTTATACACTTTAATATTACCACATTTAATATCGAAAATCACATCGCTTATACCATTCCAATCACCCAACGGCCATAATGTAGAATGAATGGTATATTAGAGTATTAATTTAGAGCCGTACAGAGATCGAATCTCAGCATCGGCCGGAGGCAATGGGCGCTGTTGTCTGTTGTCTTCAATTAACCCACTTCTTGTCGGGCCATTGTGTTCAGTCTGCCCGGTGTCTGCTTTCCACCACTGCCTCGTAATGACTATAAGTAACGAGAGTGCTGCCACTGGAGGCTTTGTTTTGGTGTTATTTGAGCTCTAACACATGTGCCGTAAGTACATTATCATTTATCAGTGCGATGTTAGTTGTCATGTCAAAATACGCAACGTTAGATACGTTTGTTGATGAATTTGTATTAAGATCAATAAAAGCCCTACTAAGTGCTCATTCCTAAATGAATAATTAAATGTAGCTTTTGACGCGATACAGATATATACTACGTGATTCAATTACTCTCCCTTTTTAACTGCACTAGCTATAGGAAGTACTTGGCGGAAATTAATCAACCATTTCCTTAATTTTAATACACTTTTTACTACGGTAAGTGTATTACCAAATTGAAATTCTTATACCACTAACTATTTCTGCCATAGATGTTATAACAAGAAAAACACAATGAGAATCTGTCACAAAAGCAACTTATTCAGAAATGATTTATTTGTACATTCGCTATTCATAAAGTTTCATAAAAGATCTTTTAGTGACTAGACGTTGATTGTTGGATGACCTTCGTTCTGCTTGCTGTTTTTCTCCTAATTCATAAAAGACTAAAATATTGTAGTTTATTTTATAAATAGGTATTGTAAGATTTTACCTACTTTTCTGTCTCTGATATCTATCTGATAATTCATGTCCAAATTTATCAAAATCAGCTATGGTCATCATACAAAATTTTGTAGGCATTCTTACCAAATCATCATGAAGGCATTCATTTCGTGTAATTACAGCATTCGCTTCGTCTAAACTCTGACTTTATGCCAAAAGCAGACATATTTGTAAAGCGTTCAACATAGTTTTATTATTTAATAACAAAACTAATCATTTAGAATCTTTGAGTGTTACTACTCCTCGTGTTTTTTTTATCTAAAAAGTACTTAATTTAAATATGCTTACCCAAAAGCGGTTTTAATGATAAGAACGTACCGCAACACTCCAATTTTTCATTTTTATGCGCAAAATGTGTAAAAAGTAAACATGCTACCTTCTTTTATTTCTTAAAAAGCCCATTTGCTGTCTTGAAATAATCAATTACTCATTGCGAGTTGCATCTAAAATGGCTATTAATATAATAGCGTTGATTTGTTGAAGTATGCACAGTATATGAGCAGTACATCGTATTTGGATACTTCGTATATTGTTAAAACTGATCTCATTTGATGATGAGCATTTATTTATGTAACACTTTGCTTCTATGTTCTTTACTGTATTAACCCAATATAAGTGCATTGCAAACGCTGTATGATATTGAATTTGTAAATGCAGTTAAAGCGGCGAAATTTAAAACATTATCATTATTTTTGAAACAACCAAAGAAACAATACCAATTGGAACGGGGCCATTTTTTAAAGAACGTTAATAATGTCGACGTGGTTTTTTTGTAATTAATACTATAATAATATGCTTCCCGACTAATGGTTTATAATAATTAGGTCTGTCTTCGTATGTGACGGTTCGCCATTTCACACTCGCGGTGCGCTCGACTGAAAATCTTGGCAGCAGCGAATGCTCTTTTATTTATCCAATGGCGCTCATTTTCAGTGGCGTCTGCAACAGCGCCGGCGCATGTACTAACCTTGGATTTAGTTGTATTTTATATTCATGCACTATCATTAATCCTAAAGCTATCTACATCAATCTATGTTGTGTTCTGTATTAGTTTTATGTGATACTTACATTTAAAATTTATATTATTATCATATCCAAAACATGTACCCGCAGAGCCGTCACTTTTAATTACATTGACACTTTTGGCACACAGTTGTATCATAGAGCGATATTTAAGTGTTAAAATTATCTCAATAGGTAGGAGAAATTGCAGTTGATATCATGACCTGTTTTTCCTGACCCAAATCACATTCACATTGCAACAAAAAATTTAACCACTTTGGTCACCTCGAAGAAATTTAAGTTGAATTTGTAGTTTTATCATCTAAGAGTATCTATCTATCAGCTGTATTTGCTAATCTCTGCTTTAAAAAATGGAAATGAGAATCTTAGATACCATAGAGAAGAATATAGAAAGATGTTTACTGCTATTTCTAATTAAAGTCTGCGCCATATCCTGTATGTAATTAAGTAAAATTTATGTGGGCGTTCTTACCAATCAAGAAATGATAGTCATAAACAAACTAAAATAAGGCAATTTGCAATATTGCCTACGTTAATTAACGTTGAGTAAACGTTCAAATACCACGCAGTCTGTTACTAGAAGTGGATTTCTATGTAGACTGTTAATAAGTGATACATAATTTTGTATCGTACAGATTTATACAAAACGTATGCCTGAATGCTAAGCGCTGTCTACCAATTATATACATTTCCAATATTACTCGCACGTACATATTTACACTGAGCTAAGAACAGCCAAACCTGTTCTCCGCATTGCCTAGACAGTCTAGAGTTGTACACTTAATCGTGCAAAAAAACACTCTAGAATTAAACGCATTTACACTACCATGTCCATTTCCAAGAAGGCGTTGCGTAGTTCATTATGCCTTTATTGTTGCTTCTTCACTCGCTAATACGTTCCATTGATAGTTGCTTTCCTTTTAAGGACTTTATTTGCATATTTCATACATACCTGCATACATAAAATCACGCCACTTTCTCGGAGGGGTAGGCAGAGACTACATCTTTCCACTTGACACGATCTCTGCATACGTTTTTAGCTTCATTCTCTTTCTGATTCTGTTCATGCAAGCTCGGCGATTTTGAGTGTTCATGCCAGGACGATTTCTCGTGATTTTACATATCAATCTGGTGTATATAACTATTCGATTTGACAATATCGTAATGACCTTTACGATTTTCATTAACTATTTAATGTCAAAAATTTTCTGTTTGTTATTATTCAGTAGCATCTCTTCAATATCTACAAGTCATCCCCTTTCATATCTCACACCTTTCCCTACTCTTAATTTTTAACCGCCATTCAAACTACGCTTCATTTTTAACCGCCTTCAAAAAAAAAGGTGGTTTTCACTTAGACCTGCATGTATGTTTATCTGCAATTATCTCGCGGTTTTCAGGAAAGTGTTTGTTACAATAATCTATTTAAAGAACATTCATGAAATTAATATTGCGAGCGTTACATTAATGTTATGCTTGCCCTTTTTTTCACCTGTTGTCTTGCACTTACATGATGGATGATAGACGTTGTAGTTTTTAGTGTTATTACATTGTTTCCTGCATTTGAGATTTCCACTGTGCCACTTTATTTGGAAATCGCTTTGATTCCTGTACTTTTTTTTCGTCCGGGAATATCTGAATCCGGTTCTACGTTTGTTTTTGTAATGATCCGCCCGGCTCCACATAATTTTCCCGCGAAAATTTTATATGATAGATACAATATTTATAATTTATAGAAAAAAATTAGATTTTTAAATTAACATATTTTATTTATACAAGTAATAAAAAGGGTAAAAATTTTAAGATTCATGTAAGATTCCTTAAAAAATGTTCCGCGTACGTTTAGATTTTTCTTTTTATAAAATCAACCAAAAAGACCATTTGTTTTCTAGAGATTTCTAATGGTTACGATTTCCGCTAAACTTTTGGTATTTGAGGAAGGCTCAAATACCTAATCAAAATGTGGTTCTCCGAGAAATACCAGTTTCAATAAAGTTTTACATTCCTCGTCCGTCTCCAAAGTTGCGCATTTTATTAAGGTGACGTGTAAAATTATGTAATTAGTTGGAAGGTCAATATAATTCCCAAGGCCGCTCGTGGGTGATACTAAACCTGTTCAAGTGGCTAGGTAGTTGTTCACGTGGAAATTCTTGGGAGTAATTGACGCTCCCGCAACGTAGTATTATGTTGTTTAGTACTTAGCCGTGACAGGCTTCCTCCGCATTACCACCACAAACCAGGACGTCAAGGTTGTCCCTTATGGAAAAATGTAATGGTTCCGGCTGCCCACGTTGTGGTCATATAGCTATAAATCGTGTTTTACGAGTTATAGACGCGTTCCTAACTCCAAACAAGTGAAACTCTTCACTGGACGGACGCGGAAAATTTGACGGTCTTGAAAGCTTCCTTTGGTCCTAGGTACAAATTAACTTCATATGCAATGACTTCATTTATCTTCGCATTGTCCTTATTATTACTACTAATACGCTGATGGTACGAGTTAAAATTGAAAACAAAAGTCTTAACTATGTTTTCAAACGTTTTTCTTCATAAATAATTTAATTATGGGATGTTTAACATGTTACATACCTGCCTTTTGAAGTTATTTTCTAAAATTTCAAACAAAAATTTTGCTAAAAGCTTATTGATTCCCGACAACAAGACACATTTGTGTTAGTGCCTTCCAGTCTAGCCTAGGCGCGTCCGAAGGCGTGGCTAGTCTAATTCTAATGTAATATGAAACCGCATGCGGTGAATTGTTATCAGACTTAATAAACATTAAATATCTCTTACATAAGTTATATACGTGCTCAGTTTTACTACAAATTATGTAACAGAGAATTACATTAAAGTATTGCTAGTGTCAATGCACTCGACCAATATTTTTGATGAAATTTTATGTTTGCCGTGTAGTTACCGGCACTGTGGAATTGGACTACATCATATCTTCTCTATGGGTGTCGTAAAAACGGCTGTAGGAAAGGCTAATATATTTGGAACTCTTCGTGTAAGCGATGGGTTTCTAGCCTAGTTGAATCTTTATTCCATCATTCTGCTATATTACTGTGCGCTCTATCTACCCCGTAAGGGATAAAGACGTGACTATATGTAAGTATGCAAAGGCCATGAAATCGCTAATTTTCTCTGTATCCGAATGGTAATCGAGTACCGCTTATGACCAAATTGAACTGGTTTCTCTTGCGCATGTCCGATGATAATCATCGCAATCATCTTGTCTTCAGATGCCTCATTTCTCTTCTCTTCATGTTGTTCAGTCACGAGCAGGTATATCTATCTATATATAGGTACTATCTCGTCTAAATCCTAAGGGGTCAGGTTGAGACCTGCCTGGATGCCTTTTGTTGCAAGTTTTACTGTTTCTTTAGTTTACAGTCACCACACTCTTTACATACATACAATCTTGACGCTTACGAATGTTCTTTAAACCCCCAAATGTCAGCAATGATCTGCAAGAAAAATCATATTTAACGTAACTAGATATGATGTTCTTATGCAATATTTTCCTAGAAAAAATAACAAGCAATAGCTTTTAAAACAGATTGGTGTTTCTCAGAAGAACAGGAGTCATGCCAAGCCAAGCAGTCTCAACAAAATTAATATTTATTTTGTGAATTTACTTATTAAATTTCCGTCGAAAGAGCGATGCGAGAATTAATTGTATTTACCGATACCACCAACAGATTTTTTTTTATTTGCTTGAAACTCAGATGATTTGTGGTAGATTTAACTTGATTTTGTTGGTTTACCGACCCTATGGACCTACTATATATGTTTAACAAAGATAAGAGAGTGATAAGTTCATTCAGTCGACGGGACGGCCGCCATTCATTAGATAAGTATTTCACTGACGTTTCAGCGGGGATATTCACGAATGAATAGCCATATCGTCGTCCCACTCTTTCCACGCTAGAGGTTAATCGAGGGAAAGGGAAGATATCCTACTAATATTATAAATGCGAAATTTTGTGAGTATGTCAGGATGTCAGTATGGATGTTTGGTACTCTTTCACGCAAAAACTACTGAACCGATTACGATGAAATTTGGTATGTAGGTAACTGAAGACCCAGAATAACATACAGGCTACTTTTTATCCCGGAGTCCCCGCGGGAACGATTCCACGCGGACGAAGTCGCGGGCGGCCTCTAGTAATACATAGTTATGCCTTAGCCACATTGACATTTTGCGATTAAGCATTTATCTAACACCAATAGATTTAGTAATTAATTGGTGTATAACGATTTTTTACACTGAGTACATTTAAGGTATTCGACTTCACATTTATTTTGATGTTTAAAAAACGTACGTAGAGAATGTTTGTTTTATTTTTTTTTTTTAAAGGAAGCTGCAGGTAACGACAGCTGCGTAAGTATAGATATATTTAGTGCACTAATTACGGCGCTTAAAATATAACGTATGATGTTTACTTCATCCTTAATGCTCTGAAACTTGGTGTTGAAAGCTTGCATTTAACATTTTTCTTCAAAGCAAGTGCCTTTGCATCAGCAAAATTTGTTTTTACGCTTAGAGTTATTAAGTTGCGATTTGTATGATGTGAAAGAAGATACAATGACAGAAATAAAAAAGGAATGCTTAGATGCTTTGAAAATGTAGAGAGGATGAATGAAAGCAGGTTGACTAAACAAATATACAAGAAGAGCGTGAATAGGAACCGTGGAGTGGAAATGCTTAGACGAACGTATGTACCAGGGATGTCCTGGCGAAAGGTCAGGTCAAAAGTACCCGAAACTGGTATTGCACGAAAAGTTAAGAATATGGATGTACCGATAGAAGTATGCAGGGATAGTGGCTAGTGGAAAGATGTAGTCACTGCCTAACCCTCCGAGAAAGTGTAACATATTCTTTAACTAACATAAAACAACTCAAACTATAACTCAAACATACATAATGTGTTTATGACCACAAACCAGATGGAGGTGTGATATGATTCTTATTACATAGGTACAACTTACTTATTTACATTATATACAAAATTCAATTTTGATATATTTTATAATGTTCGAAAAATAATTTACGTCTAAAAATCATTCTCATTCATTATAAAAAAAATTGAGTTGTAATTGCTGAGCGCCACTCAATGTCAACGTCACCAGAGTCAGCTATTCGAGAGCGCTGGACAAGTCCCTATTCCCTACCCTATATAGAATCAGCAAATTCCATTGCATAGAAGAGATACTGTGATACCCAAGTGCCTCAACTTCCACAAGAAAGGAATGGATAGTCCTATTCTGTGACACTGCCTGTAACCATCCGGCTTTTATATTGCTAATTATTTATAAGCCGGCGTGTTCACTACTGTATTAATCTAATTAACACACCAACTGACCGACTTTTCGTCTTTTGCAGGTACTATGACACTCTGCGACTACGCACGTTACCGTGAGTCATCCGCCTTTAAAATGACGCTTATCGGCTATACGACGTGTCCCATTCTCATTCAGAGTTATAAAACTTATGAAAAGTAAGAGCCATCTATGTCTATACACAATATACTTTTTGTGACATCTATGCGAATGTTCAAATCATATTTGTTGATTATGAAAAATGTGATGAAATATTCAATTTGATCGTAGTTGAAATTTTACATAGAAATCTCTTATATTTTATTGCGTCGTTGTCTATAAGCGTCGTGTTAATTCTATCAACTGCCACAGAAATCGTTGTCATAGTTATATAGGTATATCATAGGTAAATTTTATATTCTTTTTATATTTTGATGATATTAAAGACTGATAGGGAGAAAGATACATAAAATATTTATTTGAGACCTCAATAGCAACTAGCCGTGGGGTCGACTGACTTATTGGCTAATTAACAATGTAAACCTACCTACCTACTTATTCTCTTATGAAACCAAGTTTGGAAAGTTAAAAACTGCTAAATGTCTCTTCAATCAAAATCTCAAATCATCCTATGTTTTCAGTGATGTAGGTAGCATACGTAATTTCCTTTTAGGTAGGTAATCTTGCATCTGAAAGTATGGACATTTTAGGAAAATGACCTTCCTTTATTATTTTTGGGTATAATTTGTATGTTGGCGGATTTCATTTTATTTCTTTTATTTATAGTTTTTGTATTACCAACGTAAATTGCAGTAGGTAATTAAGTATCTTCATACTTTTGTAAGTACTTATTCTACCTTGCATAGTACTATTCAATTTATAGTTGTCAATTTAAGTGTCGCCATCTATCGGTTGATAGCCAAAAGTCTCAACTGAATTGAATTGTATTATGTGAGGTGAAAAACATTGTGTGGCCCGCTTTGATTGATGGTTTCCAGAGCAGCAGATCGTCCTCAGGGTTCGAAGCTCTAACACGGTTTGTTGGCAAGGTTATCCAGAATGTGTTTTGTGATGTCATTTGACCTAATAATGTCCACATTATTTCTTATTCTGCATTTTAACCTTTTGTTAACAGAGCCATCTGTGAACGAATAGCGTAACTAAACAATGTTGCAAGTTGCGTATAGATGGCGTCATAACTTCTTTTGCTGGCAGTCAGCCTTATAGGTTTATTTAATAGGTAAAAGGTCAATTTGGTACCTATATAAAATACCTTTCGTAAGTTTGAGGTTATGTTATTTTTGTATTAACTATGCCAGATGAGGGAAATAATAATTTTTGATTTGAATAGGCATTCATTCATTCAAATGCCATTCCATTGGCATAAGAAATAAAATATTACGGTATTTGAAAAAAAAAATTCGGTGTTTTTTCGTCATAAGTTTATAAATAAGTCTCTTGGAAACTATAGAACTTTTACAACGCTCACCGCATGAGCCCGGATAGCTCAGTCGGTAGAGCATTGGACTTTTAATCCAAGGGTCCAGGGTTCAAGTCCCTGTTCGGGCGGCTTTTTTTTTAACTATAATTATTTTTGTTTTCTAAAATTAAAAAAAAAAGTATTCCCTTTTATGATTTTCATGATTATTTAAAAGGCAAAAATAAGAAAACTAACTCTTATATTACTAGTAAAGATTTATATTCGAAATCTTAAAGACATATTTTCTTTTTATTCGGGAAGAGGTATTTACTTACTAACGTTGTGAAAATAAATGTATTTCTATGGCCAATTTTGTAATGATATTTTTAAAAATCAATTCTTTATATTGTAAGTTTATAAACTGATGAAAAATTACTTTTAGGCAAAGCGCCATCTTTTGGCATATATGTACAGGTGTTAATCTGTTTGATGCTGCTGTCACTCAATGTTACTTGAAGATTGTGATGTCGATCCCAAGATGGCAGTATTTTAGTTTTACACCGATTCGAGAGATGGCGTTACTATGTTGTACCATTGTTACACTGGAATGGTTAGGATGTGTTAAGCTAGAATAGAACTTATCAATTTTTTTAAATATATTTATTATTTATCTGTTTTTCTTATTGCCGTTTTCTTTTTTACAAAATGCACAAAAATAGATTAAGAGATACTATATTACTTTACCGAAAACCATCCGTAGGATCAATTCATACCGAGACGAAACACCCAGCGCCATCAAATTAAAATTTACAACAGGAAAAAAGTACTGTCGAATTGAGAACATCCTCCGTTTTTTAAAGACGGTTAAAAAGAACGAACCGTGTCTTTCTTCGTAGGTATTGTTGAGTTCTTCGTGTTAAAGATGAGTGGCGCTATATCAAAATAACTATCTTATCGCGTCTCGGTCTCGGTGTGAGAACTGACCCTAATATTATATTAGTTACAGCATACCATAGATCAGTTGATCAAGGTCAAGTTAAGAATGTCTCAAACAGACGATAATAAAGAAAATGTTCATCATCATCATAGGGATGAAGCGGTGCCGTGTGGTTCCCGGCCCGGCACCAATACAAAGAAGAATAGGACCACTCCATTCCTTTCCCATTGATGTAAAAGGCGACTAAGGGATATGCTTACATACTTGTGATTCTTTTTTTAGGCGATGGGCTGGCAATCTGTCACTATTTGGATCTCAATTCCATCATTAAGCCGAGCAGCTGAATGTGGCCATTTAGTCTTTTTGGGACTATTGACTCTGTCTACCCCGTAAGGGATATAGACGTGACTATATGTATGTATGTATGGATGAAGCTTAAGAAGTATCGTAGATGAAGTCTCTGCTGGGATTGGCAGAGTCTACATCTAATCTTCCGTTAAAGAGGCGTGATTTTATATACCTACGTATGTATTGTTCAGCTTTAGAACGTAACATTGTCTAGATGAACCAACTGCACAGGATAAAATTGCGTCAGCCTTGCATCAGTCGACAATTTATTTGTTGTATGTCGTTGTTAGCAACATTAAGTTGATTGCTATGCGGCCTAGGTTTCCACGAAACGGATAATAAGCGGTTACTTCCATCGGTTTATTTATGTGAATTATTATCTGCATTTGTTCCATTCATCCTTTATTGGTCTTATACATCTTAGTATTGCATACATACATATAGTAACGTTTATATCCCTTGCGGGGTATAGACGTGAGACAACAGAGCCAACAGTCTTGAAAAGACTGACAGGCCACGTTCAGCTGTTTGGCCTTATGGTAGAATTGAGATTCAAATAGTGACAGGTTGATAGCCCATCGCCTAAAAATAGAATGGCAAGTTTGTAAACCTACCCTTAGAATTGCAGTCGACACTTTATTATGTTCTACTTTCATAAAAACACTGACTTTTTATATCGTCTTCTTGGCGTGTCTGTCTCTCGAACTTCTTCGAAACACTTGTTATCGGGGTCCGGGGTCCGCCAAACTGAAGGTCTCCTGCCCAAAATCCGTCTTAGGCCGTTGCCTATTTCATCATAACTCATCAAGTATAACTTTCTTTATGCCAAATTTCTACAAAACTATATTTGAAAAAAATATTCCATTTATTACAATTAACTAGTGCATCAGTCGTACCTATGTTAATAGTTCTTTAATTGAATGCATCAAATTATTTTTTTGTTTCCGTACCTAAATTGAAATGGGATCATATTACTAAGATCTGTATTTATAGATTCGATTAATTCGGAATCTTCCGTGCAAGATTCCGACTTGCAATAGGTTGCCGCACAGGTTTTTATAATTTCGCACGCAATAAATGCGATATGCAAGTAACTAATGGCTAATAACACTTATCAAGTTGCCTCTGTAACTTATACCGTTGCAGTCGCTGCCTGTCCTCATAACGCACAGTCGTGAATAAAATGGACTATTAAAATATTAAACTCATTGTGAAACAACTGATGATAAGTGGAGCGTATCGTTTTTGCATTCGTTGTACGCATAATTACAAAAAGTTGTTAGTTTTATCACGCACTAACGCCCGGCGTTACCTGGGGTATGTTTTATAATATTTACGGGGTTGACTGTAACCATGTTATAAATAGGTACACTTCTTAATATATCATTTATATTTACAAGCCTTAAAGGTAATTATAATATGTGCCCTGTGCACCTGTGCAAACACTTCTGTTATCTAGCTCGCAAAGCAGTATAGTTTGATTTGGTACTGAAAAAGTGATACAGGCTATAATACTGTTTACTACCAGAGCGGTACATGCGAGTAAGCCTAAGTAAAATAAGAAATCATCTTTACTTATTGAATTTTTTCAACTCGAGTCAAGCCAATGTATTTTGCCGAGATTTGCTGCATATTCTTCATTGAATATTAACTTAACTAAAGTAAGAGTGAATTAAAAAACTAACTAAACTATTAAACTTGGATAGAAATTAAAATTTTACATTTGGAAAATAACGAGGAACTCTCGGAGATTCGGAAATTAAACCACCAGAAGGAAACAGCTTAAATTAAACACGTCATTGTTATTTATTGTAATTATTTAATTCCGGCGTTGCAATGCACGTGCCGCTTTGACATTTAGAAGTATGAAAATTACTCCCGTTGCGACCTCGGTGGAATTTACTGTTTGCGGTGAAAGAGGTCGGGTGGCCGATGCCTTGCCATGACGTCACTTGTAGCAAAATACCGTATTTCTATTTGTCTCAGATCTTCTCATCATCATCAAATCAGATAAATAATTACATTCTCATTATTAAATTTTTCATCGATAGTTTTAAATAGGTAATGATCAATAATATCTTTTGTCAGGAGCAATATAACACGACTGTAGGTAATTTGTTCAATCAAAAAGGAAATAACGTGTTTTTATTTTTGTCCTTTCAGCAGACGGATTTACAAGATTCCTCGTGACAGAAACATAGTTATATTTAAATTTCCGTTCCTGGAATCGTTCTTACTTCTATGAATTACGAAGAAACTTCCTTTGATCGTTGATTTCTTATACTTTTAACCGTTTATATTAGGTCTGTTTTACTACCTACATACAAATTGAAACCATTTCAAATATTAATATCTCATTTAATAAATGCTGTATATATTTTCTCGATTTTGTAAAGGTTTAGAGCTCGTAAGTTTATTGTTACGGAACGTAATTAGCCATTAAAATGATAAATGTATATAAATACAATCGCTTTTAAACCTTCGCCTTTCCAAGACTAATCGTTGTGAAAGTAAATTGAATTTCAGAATTGCTACGAGTTTTCTCCCGTTTTCAATTCGTTTTATTGTATCTATCGTTTGGCCCACAAGTTTCATCTTAGTTATTAGATGTTGGAAATTTAGATTCCTTTAAATTAAGCTGATCTTAGTCAACCCTGAAATCCAGTTCGGTGATTAATTTAATGTCATTTAAAACTGTTTTTTTTTTATTGTCTGTTTTCATCTGTTTGATATGTGGCACAAAATATTAAATGACCCTAGACTGTTGTTATACAATAGACCTGAATTGTTGAATACACGCGTAAAACTAGTTAATACAAACGGCTGATAACGTACGCATCTTTGATTGAATTATCGCTGCTTTCACAATGTTGATTTATTATTACATCCAAAACGAAACTGCCTTCGTATTAAGGTAGACAACTTAGCTAGCATTAACGAGGTAGGAATAGTATGAGGGACGATGAAAAAACACTTGGTACGGTCTATAATTTTAAATAGTTACCTATACAGTGCATTTGTTATTTTATACCTTTCTGGTCAGCAAAATATGGCATGTGTACCGTGAATTAAAAGACCCTGAAACAGAAAAAAAAGTAAAGGTTTAAGCATGTGAACCGATCAAAGGATTGGTTGTAAAAAAAAAATCACATGCATGGCGTGTGCTGCAATCTTCAATATTCAAATATTTAACCATTGGTGTTGTGATGAAACGATTATCAACAAGATAAAGGCATAATATATGGCCCTCGGCACCTGTCTCGTGCTGTCCCACATAGTTTAACCTGAAAAAACATCCGGAACAGTGAATCATCTGCAATTACAATGGACGAATTGAAGATCGCAATTAGTGAGTTACGTGAAGTCAATTTTGATAATTATACTAAAGTCGAATAGGTTACTATCGAATTTGAATATGTTACGATCCGAGCGTTGGATGCTAGCCCAGTTAGAAAATCGTCTAAATGGTTATGAATTATAATCCTAAAGACAGTGCCGTGTGGTGCACTGGACTAGTTTCCTCTCGTAGTCGTACTGAGCTTGATTAGGCATATGTCTTATCTATTCTCCCTATCACTTCTGGTTATTCGTCGCTACAATAGAAACATAGATATGATAAGACATATTGCTTGTCAACGTTCGTGAGGAAGGGTGTATGCTGGTTAAGTTCTACAACTTCAAACATTAAAGAATATTTTGTGGTGACAGAAGATGTAGTAATACGAATAGAATAGGGTATGTAAAGATGGTTTGGTCATGTGGAGAGGATGAATGAAAGCAGACTGACTGAGCAAATATACAATGAGAGTGTGGAGGGAAAGGTCGAAGTAGGAAGGCCTAGACGAACGTATCTTGATCAAATTAAAGACGTCCTGGCAAAAGGTAAGGTCATGAGTACCCGAAACCGCCGAGCTTGCATGAAGAGAGTTTGAATGTGAATGAAGTATGCAGAAATTGTGGCAAGTGGAAAGCCTACCCCTCCGGGAAAAAAAATATATATGTACCTACTCACTAGCTGTGCCCGCGACTTCATCCCGTTTTTTTTTTCACATTTTCCATTACTTTTTCTCCTAATAGTTGCAGTGTGATGTTATACAGCCTAAAGCCTTCTTCGATAAATGGTCTATTCAACGCAAAAATAATTTTTCAATTTGAACCAGTAGGTCCTGAGATTAGCGCGTTCAAACAAACAAACTCTTCAGCTTTATAATATTAGTATAGATATAAGCAATCGCATTCGCGAACTTTCCACAACAATCGATTTAGGCTAGCGTTCATTGTAATGTAACTTTTGATGGTAATGGCTACCGCGTTTATTGAAATATTTGACGAGTCATGATATGTGATGAAAATATTTCTTTCTACACTCCATTATTATAATATGCGCAATGCGGTATTTTGGTTAATGTGTAGTAGGTACATGATGAAGTTATGTTTTGTTTAATATATAAATGCATGAGGAGCATTATGGACATTAATAAATTAAGTTTAGTCTTTTATTCAACATATTTTATTATTACAACATTTTTAAATATAATTTTAATATATCGACAGGAGATAAGGACCCTTACTGTCGGTGGTCAGGCCACAAGAGAGAGGAACCTCCATACAATTCGAGACGTTTCAATATTAGTTATTATTATGGACATGAATAATATTGAAATTTTTTAATTATTTTGGATTACGTTATATTTCTTATTAAAAACAATTTACAAAATATAAAAGCCTCATATAGTTACTACCTATACAAAAATAGTGTACACACACGTACACACCTATCCCCTGTTGCCTCATAAACAAATACACAATTGTATGGAAGCACCTGTAATAACTATTTTTATGTATGATTTCACCCCTTACCCCTGAACTTACCCCACACGACATGGTGTGATTAAGGTCAAATTGTGCGCAGTGGTGATCTCACCACGACTTGTCCAGTCCATTGACGTCACATAACAGGTTTTCACTTTAATATCACATTTGGTTTTTGATCGATATGCAAACCCGATCGCACACTGGTTCTCGTCTGGTTATTTTTGTCCATCCTTAACTAGTTTAAACCAAATCACACCGGTTCTATTTTTAATAAATTTTATAATTTTTCGCCATAACATTGTTGTGTTCATCTCATGTTTTATTAAACAGCGCATTAATTAAACTAGTCCAATATAAACAATATGGAAATAATGTTGTGCACGTCTGTTCGTTTCTTTTTATCTTTTTTATGGGCTTAACGGTTTTAACAAAAAAAATGGTATAAATATATTAATGCTTATGGAAAATCACATACCGGTCTTCCGTAGGCGACCGTTCTCCATTATGTTTACTAGATGATAATCATGATATTTGTCATAAAAAAGTATTATTGGTTGGATAAAGATAAATAAATGCTAGTTGTGTTTGGTCAATAAAGGCGCCTGTTTAAGTACAAGATAAATGTCATACACCCGAGTTCACTGCCACGATAGCCTCACAATATTTGTCCGAACAAAATTGTTAATTTTCACACAACAGTATTAGTTGGACACTAAGCAACTTAACTGTTATACTCGCAAGTGATTTGCATCAACTTGCTAAGTGTGACGCATGGCATTAAGGTGTGTATACATTAGGTATGTTAGTCGGTTTTTAATCATGTCCAAATAATATAGTGTTATGAAGCCTGCTAGTTTGGACTGATTATTCCCTATACCTGCGTTGTTTATGCTTTTTGAACTATGGGTAAAGTTATAATAGGTTACTTAGGGCAATGAAGAAGTAGAAAACCGTACCCCAGACTCCGAAGTATAGTTGGCGGTAAGCAAGACTTCAACAATTGGAAAAGCGGTGTTTATAGTTTGTCAATCTCATTTGTTTTGTCCCTACGAAATCACATTTTTTTTTTTAAATTTGTGTATCTTTTTCTCATCATACGTTATACCCATCATAGATACCAACTAAATTTGATGAAATGGGATCTTGCGACATCTGCAAATGACTCCCATTGTCGCCGGAGCCATCAATCGTTCGCAATTTACACGTGGTGCGAGAAATTTATAGCCTGTTCACGTTACGACTGTCTGTTACGAACGCCCTGCGTCTCACTCAGGATGCAATTTTCTCGAATAGTTCCGTCACATTTTGCGGAAATGGAATAACTCATCTAAACCACAAAATCATGTCATGTTTAAGAAAATTGTTGTTGTGGTCGTGAACCTTTTTAACTAAAGGATGAAAAAGGGTGTGGTTAAATCAGACTATTTCGTATAAACATACTCAACAAAATATACACAGATTTTGAAATAAAAAGATTTGAACTTTAATGTCGACCAGACCATATCAGTCCATCAAAAAAAAAAAACATGTTGTTATCTTGTTTTATACGTTTTTTTTATTTGTTTTTATAAATTTACCTTTTCCCATGCGCATCATTTAAGCCTCATTGACAGCTTAATTTCATTATACGCCTGATTGGTTTAACTAAGGTTTCAAATAAAGCCGGTGAAAGTATTCTTCTCGTATTACGTACTTCTAGCGGAATTCGGATTTAATACAACGTTTAAAATATCAAAGTCACATCTCAAATATTTTAACAGGGGATTATCGATTTTTAGTTTCTGCAAAATATTAAACATCGAATCGTTTTCACATCGATGGCTTAAATTTTATCAACAGAGTTCTAAGGCTTAGATAAGCCTCTGTCAAAGGCGATTTATAAGTCGTCCAAGGTTGTTTATCTACGCAACTACTAACACAATTTCCAAACCATCCTTGTGAAAATCTATACATACATATAAATATTTATCCATTACAGGGGTAGACAGCTTACAGTCTCGGAAAGACTAAAAGGCCACTTTCAGATTTATGGCTAAATTAAAATTATGACAGGTGGTTAGCTCATCGCCTAAAAGAAGAATCCTAATTTTATGAGCCCATCTCTTACTTTAACTTTTTACGACAATTGTGAAAATCATGAAAATGAAAAATTGTGAAAAACAACACAGAAGCTTACAAGTACATTGGTATTTATGTAGATATATGTATCATACATTGCAGAATACATTTTATAATTAATTAATGTATGGTTTCCTCACTAGGCAAGCCTGTATTGTCATATTACATTAACCGGAGTAATCTGAATCATCATATGGTTTTTATTTTTTATAATTGTTTATGTTTATCAACCACTTACGTGAATCACTTCTCCGGATATTTTGATATCATTGTGGGAACATTAGCAAATATGTATAGAGTGATAACAGTAGCAATGCTTACAATAAGTTGATCACCATTATAAATCATTTAAAATGTACCTGACTGTTTGCACTGTAATGCTAATATAAGTATCTTTATTGCTTCCTATGCAACAAACATACGGCCTATTTAGTCATTTGAGAATGTGAGGTAACTAAAATATTGTTTGATTAAATTAAATGTTGTATTTAAAACGCCTTTGTCAGTTTTAAGAATTTTATGAATATTGCCATTGATTGTCGTAAAAGGCGACTAAGGGATTGGACTTGGAATAATTTTTTTAGGCGATAGGTTATCAACCTGTAACTGTTTGAATCTCAATACAATCATTGAGCCAAACAACTGAACGTCGCCTTTCAGTCTTTTCAAAACTGTTGTTTCTGTCTACCCCGCAAGGGATATATGTATAAACGTGACTATATGTATGTATGTAAATATGCCAGCCTTATCATAAACTTTTCATTCCCTCTTCTACATTTCTCATATATTTATTCGAACTCGTCAAACATCCACCAGATAGTTCTATTTCTATGTTAAAATCGTATCTATTTTTACTGCCACAATGGAGGAAGTGTCGAAAGTTCGATACTCGGCTCAGTCTTGTCTAAGATGGGTTTTAATACCCCAAAGCTTTGTAACAGGAGATAAGCATCACAGTTTTTGCTTCTTAATTTGAATTCTCTCTTACTTCACTAAATAAAGGTTCAATTTTATTCATGATCATCAAACTGATTTTATGTCAATATAAAGTTCTGTCAATATACATCAGAAAAATACTTTTCTTTATCGACTTTGTACAAAATTCATAACACAGTTCGTTGACCGCTAATGGCACGTTACATCAATCATAACATACCCGGAAGCCTGGAAAGTTCGACGTACGACCTCAGCCCACCGACCTTGGTGTCAAATTACGGAGGGTGTTAGAGGGTGGCTTTAATATCTGTTGTTGTTGTTGAAACGAGTAGGTACATAAATTCTCACTTTTGTTGACGGCTTTGGAGGTAAACCTATAACGAATTGATAGTATTAAAAAAAGAAAACTTTTATTAGGCAACAACCTCTTTTCGTCTCACGCTTCAGACTAAATTCTGTTTTATCTTTACCTAGTCGTTTAACCATAACCTTTTTATCTAAAACTATACGCACTTTATCTAATCTTTCATAATAACACATACATAAAATCGCACCTCTTCCCCTTCGCAGAGACCACATCTTTCGAAATCTAATTGCAATAAATTAAATATTTATTGCAATTTTCGGGGTCAACATAAAGTATTCGTCAATCCCAAGGGGTTGACCCCTTGACAACCCCACGAGCGTTTTGAATAAAAAATTAGTCACGCACTTTAAAGTTGTAAAGCTGTGTCTACTGTTGTGTTTTGACAAAATTTGCTTTTGGCTATAATCATAGTTACATCCTCCACTCTGGGGAGGAGCCCGGAGTACGCCCTTGACCATGCATCCCACATTGGGTGAGTCAGGTTTTAACACGAACTCCCATCTGGCCGCCGCCGTAAGCTTTGCAGGGAAACCTAGATCCACATTGGATTATGGTTACACATCCAGTTGCCTCGAAGTACAGGTTTCATACCCATTAGCTAGTAACAAACATTTATTACATACATACATACATACATAAAATCACGCCTCTTTCCCGGAGGGGTAGGCAGAGACTACCTCTTTCCACTTGCCACGATCTCTGCATACTTCTTTCGCTTCGTCCACATTCATAACTCTCTTCATACAAGCTCGGCGGTTTCGGGTACTTTTGACCTGACCCTTTACCAGGACGTCCTTAATTATTAAAAACAAACAAAACAAACATTTATTATCGTCAATAATAGGAGTATTTAGTCACAACGTGAGTCTAAGAACTATATATTTCTGAACCAATTTTCTCATACCTAGTCTTTTCGCGTAAAATTGACATCGACGTGAAAATCTTTTCATTAGGGTAAGCTACGAAAAGATTTACTGCAAAAGTTGTGTGTGGTGTTACCCTAATTCTTCCGCTATTACCACCCTTCAGAGTTCAACACACGACCTTGCGCTCTTCAGGTCTCAAGTTCCCAATTCAATTAGTGTTTGGTTACCGTATAAGCATTATTCCGATTTTCATTTTGGTGGCCGTCACTTTCTTTACAAGTGTTTATGGTCGTTGCTTCATTTTTATGATTAAAATTATAATATCGAAATTAACTTCTAAAGAATTAATATTCGTGATTGTTACGTCGTGAAAGCTATTATTGTTTAAATATGAAAAATACTGTTAACTTTCATTTGAATACTCTTTATAATATCATCTATTACTAGATTTACATACATACATATAATCACGTTTATAGCCCTTACGGGGTAGAAAGATGAACTAGGTGTCATTACAATTTTAACAAGATGTACATACAAACATTTAATCACGTCTATATCCCTTGCAGGGTAGACACAACTAACAGTCTTGAAAAGAACTAGATGTAATTACGATTTTTTTCTAGAAGAATCCGGGTAGTAGATCGAATAAAATTTATATCTTACTAGTATTTTCTTCGTGTATCAGATATTATATCTGAGTGTTTGTAAATATTCTTATCAAATTTAAACATAACATTTGATGAACCTGAAGACCTGCTTCATTTAACTGATGCACTTTGCCCAGTACTTGTTTACTTATATAGATTTTGATATTTATGTGTATTACCTACGCCATCTTGATTTATAACTATATTTTTGATTATTTTTTGTTAACATTTTATCATCTATACGGTAAATTAAAGTATTAATGACGTAAACATCTCTCACGTCTAACACTAATAAGTGACAAAACCACATCGTATTCTTTATATAACACCCATATTGTATTCACTGTGGCTTTCTAGAAAATATCGGCATAAACACAACGTTTTACTTGGTATTCAATTAAATATACAAAAACATAATTTACCTCTTATCTGGTTAATGCCGTGTGGTTCCCAGCACAAATAGAAAAAAGAATAGGCCCACTCCTTCTCCATATCTTTCCAATGGATGTCTTATAAGGCGACTAAGGGATAGGCTTTTAAACTCGGGATTCTTCGTTTAAGTGATGGCTCTATCTACCCCGTAAGGTATAGCGGCGTGATTTTATGTGTGTAAATGTTGTTTACAATCAGCAGCGCCTGCGTCTGGGGTTATCAGAGTTTGTCACCGTGCAACAATCTGTCTAGACCCCAGACGGTCTCAACACCAACTCGACCTTCTTTGAGCGTTCACCTTTCGTACTAAAACTCAATTTATAGCTTAAAATCACATTAACGACTTAATTGCTGAAGTATCATACACGTCTTTTACTTTTCTGCTTTTTGCCCAGAACTTCGCTTCAAGGAAAATTTGCAAGATATAAATGTTTTTTAGTAAATGTTGCTTTTAGATTTGCAAAGTTATCCGATCAATGGTTTGTTTTATATTTACAGTATTGGCCAGAACTTCCCCCTTCTAGAAAATTTGCAAAGCTTCTTCCTTACCGAATGCCACTATACATCTTTTCTTAATCATGCGATCAGCGGTTTTATCTTTTAGAATTTCTCTATTCGAGTGCAGGTGATTTTTATAATCAGGCACAGATTACTTTTTTTTTTCATTTCATGTTTAATTGTATTAAAGCTGTCATTATACTGACACGCTTAAATGATTTTTTCTTAATCATAGAAGATTCCAAACTTGTTTCAAATTCTGCCATAGCAAGAAAACCGGTAGCTTCGCACAAAATTATCGACAGGATTACGGGCATCCGTATTTTCGGAAACCAATTTGTTCAGACCTCTGTTGTTCTTCCTTAGCTGTCTGTGTTCTTGTAATATATACTGTGAATTAAGAGGGGTAGGAAGGTCCAACTAATTTGGTTTATTTCGGCACGGGCAACGGTCAAGGTGAGATTGGCGTCAGACTGGAGCCGAGCAAAATAAACAGCCGATTTAAACCGATATGTTTTAATACACGTTTGTATATTGTACGGATGCTATCACAGGTGAAGGTGAATCAAACATATTATTGAGGACATCTTTATCAAGGTTTGTTTTAGCTGGAGAATGAACCAAATCTATATTCACTCATTTGATTACATCTAAAAATTGGAACTAAGAACCATCTTGAATCTACTTAAAGTCATGTACATTGAGGTGCTACAATTAAATGGTTAGTTTTTCAAAAATAGTATTGCAGAGTATTTAAATGCGTTTGAAAATTCTTGTTCTATCGCAAACACATATCCGATACACATATCCGGAAAGTGTAGGTTACGTGAATAACAAGTTATTTTTGCTTTTCTAAACAATTTTGTAGCATGTATTATGTTATTGTAGGTACTGAACATATCATGCTACTATCATCACTGGGTCAAAATTAACTGAAAACATATCGTTAAAGTTAGTTGGTAACGATTAATCCCATGTTTACATTATTTTAATTAATAGTGGTATTATTACTATGTTGTTAATTTATAATGGTTGTTTTGCTACAACTACCGCATCATTATCAAATAAATTATTTTTAAAGAAAAATAGATTAATTTTATTAAGTAATTATTCCGAATTTATTTGAACGCTTCTAAACTAAACGTGTTTAAAGACTGCGATTGTTGCTAACTATTTTATCGGGATCCATGGTCTATTGCATTGAATGTTCTCTTTCTTTCACAAAGAAACCTAATCCACTTTGTGGTAGAGTTGCTTTTTCTATTAGATCAGAGTTCAGTCTAAACCCTGTGTCGTCTGTCGTCATTGTTATCGGCATTATCGCATTGCGCACGCGCCACAAACGACCGCTTGTATGATTTACTACTATAGTTCTGAAGGGTTAGCATTGTTGGCTGTGCCAGGACGATTACACAATCGGATCATTTGACGCTTGTCGAAGGTTATCTGGCTTACCGCTGTCGGCAATGCAGGCCTTTGTTGTGGAATGTCACGTTTTTGATCTTTGTTTCTAGTTACTGTTATACTTACCCCCTGATTAAGTGCAGTGAACTATGTCTGCATAGAAATCATTTGAGGGCGTTTTTAGTTTGTGGAATGTTGATATTTATACTTATAGTTCAGGTAAAGTTCCTTTATCGTTAGGAAGACATAACCTAACATAGATTTTAATGTTCCTCTATTTTCGCTTACGTTATAGTAATATTCATCGCTATTGTATTTAATTATTACTTTATTTTCATATGTCATTTTGTGTTAAATGTCGAAATGCAAAAGATCTTGTAGTGATCTAGGTTAAAGTTATAAAGTTAAAAAAATTAAGATAAGGATATTGATAAAGTAAGAGTTTAATCTATCGATTCAATCTTAAATATTTTGTTTCAAGACACTAGTCACACACTGTGTAAATCGAAATTATAGATCGAACAACTTGTTGATTACACAGATGCCAATTACGCCCTCGAACTAAACCAAACCAATTAGAGTTAATCAATTTCACAATATTCGGATCGTTTGCAGACTTCAAGACCATGATCCGATGAAGTATCGCCCAATTTGGTTGCCTGCCAGCTCGAAGTGGCAAAACTAGAATTGGCACCTTTGGGTCTAGTCATAACTAGAGTCACGACCTAAATAGATTTTATTGGTTGAATGTTACTGTGATAAAAACGTAGTGTGAATGTATTTTAACACTTTTGAAACACCATTAAGAAAATTAGAATTTTACTTCTTCTTATGGAGCCACAATTTGACTGAATACTTATCGATACAAGAACCCAAGTGAAACGTTTTGGAGCCCTTGATGTATTTGTCTATCAATCATATTCTTCTAAAATGTTTTAATTCAAGAATGCCTTTTTTACTTGGCAATGATAATCACCGACTCATAATGGTTGTAAATACGAAGTCATTCATAATTGAGACTGCAAACGCTAATGCATCAACACGCCATTTTCTTCGTTTATACTTAATTCACGTTGACCCAAAGTAATACTAATGCAGAGGTTGTTCATGGTTGTGTATTATTTTCAAGATTTCTTGAATTTGCTTTAAAGCTCGAATCTTATTGCTATTATCTTTATCCTTTACAGAGCATACAAATATGCTCTGTAAAGGATAAAGACTTAATAAGTGTTGTACTATGAATGAAATACATTAATCATCATAAGACTTTTCGCTCCACATCACAAAATTTTGATTTTCTTTGTTATTCTCGCACTCGGAGACAAACACAAAATGTGACACATACTTATTTAAATCACAAAAACAGACATTTCCTCCTTATCCCACCTGTATGACATCTTGCCAACAATTTCAACGGAAAACGGCCAGATAGAGAACAAGCGGATACTCTTATGAAAAGGCGTGCTGCATGATATTTCAAAACAAACTCTAAACATTCCGTGAAAGGGTTTTGCGAGGGCTTAGGCGCAATCATTTCGGAAAGCTGTGCCCACATCAATCGCATGCTATTGACGAGGTCATACGATCGTATGCACTCACGCTATTGCATTGTCGACCGTCAAGGGTGAGGTTGCATTACTAGGATATTTCCTGCATGACATAACATATTTTTTCTTTCTAAGAAGTGAATCGTTATTTTTAAATTGACACCGCATTTCACTTTTTTTATTTACGCACTGAGGTAGCATACCTAATAGCATCGCTCATAAGTACACAAAATTAGTTTAGGTTTACATTCTTATCCAAAGGGAATTTGGTCAAACTGCAGTTACTCAAGTGTTCTTTTCACTCTTGGATCGTGATCATCGTACTGGGTCCTACTCAAGCAGAGTGCTATGGAGACCCAAATGCCAACATAATGGATTATGATTTATGAAAAAACATGATGAATTCTGTTGTTGTTAATCTTCTGACTAAGTGTTGTGTTGTTTAAAAATATGACGAGAAACACATCGCTGTGGTCCCTTAATCAACTAACATTAAAATTTAAGTCATTGTCCTTGCCAAAATCTTCCAACTGCGGTTAATGCCGTAAGTAATAAAATAAAACTTACTTAAATATCGTACCAGGAAACTGGCATAATTTTATTACCATATGTTATTTTTATATCCTTTTCTGACTCGGAAATGCACACTGGCGTTTAGATGAGATTGTTTTAGTTGTTATCATTTAAAATATACATTTACACCCTCTATTAAAATTAAAACCTTCTACGGCATTTGTTTCATTGCAACACTCATTTAATGAACTCACTAGTAGTTAAAGCCTCATAAATGTCAGATATTTAACCGATTTTCCTGTATTCTTCTAAATCGGCAAATGTGTGTTTTGTTTTCAACTTATGTAATTTCTTCAAAGACGTCTCACTGTCTAGAAATTTTCTTATTGACGTGATTTACTCTGTTGCCAAGTAATTAGACAAAAGAATATTCTAGACATTAATTGTATTTTTTTTCATTTAACAAATTAGGATCATCAACCACGTTATTACAATCAAAATGCATATAACGAATAATAACAAAAGAAAATTACTACAAATCAACAGTAATTGTTGACTAGATTTCTTCAACAATGATTTACAACCTTGATGTATCATCTTGTGGCGACAAGTTGGCTGGGTTGACTGCCGACGTTTTATTGACGTTATAGTCCATTCATACGTTAGCTAGATGCGTTCCGTGACATATTTCTGGTTCGTTGACGTGCTGAGCCCGGCTAATTGCTTCTTCTCGCCCACTGTCTACGTGATCCTCACGGTTTCCTCTTCAATCTTTGTCTTCGTCAAAGGCGTGATTGGCATCTGAATAACCATCATTGTCAATTACACTTACTATACTAGCTTGTGACTGATTTATTTAATTTAACCTTAAACGAAACGCTTCTATATAGTCACATTACGAACATAAAATAAACGTTACTGGACTCAACTATTTTTATGACATTTTACGTGATGGTTTTATTCTTGGACAGTTAATTGAAATAAGGAATGTTTGCTTGAAATATATTTACCATAATTACTGACACTCCAGTTGCCTTGCCACTAACTGAATAATCACTGCTTATGTATCTTCACCCTGCTGAGAATGCTCTGCTTTGCTCGGCTGTTTGTAACCGGACTCGTTCATGTAATCAGCCTAAATCCTTTACACTTGGCGGGATATCATCGAAGTAACTTGCAATTGATAATATTATTGAAAAGATAACCGATGTAGTAACACAGTTAGTTTAGAGTTCCCTTTTTGGCGTACGGCTTATCTGCTCCAATGTTGTCATAACAATCATTATTAAGACCATCTTAGTATTGTTATTAGTGTCATTTTTGTATTGATTGGAGCAGCTATGCCAAATTTGTGCAATGCTAAGGCTAGGGCTGTGGTGACGTGGTGATGTGTCGGCAGCATCAGCGGGTTGGCGTTGGCGCTTGGAGGCAGCGGTGCCGGGAGCCCTTCGGCGGCCGACACCAGGGAGCAGACGGCGACTTCTTCTCGCGCGGCATCACCTCCCCCCTCCGAGAGGCAGCAGCATACCAGGTAGACAAGCTCTACGCTCGGACCGTTTGGCTTCTGTGGCTATGGCTGTTTTGTTTCTCCCGACTTGAAATACTTATTTTTTTTTTGTTTTCTTTAAAATTTATCGAAAACAATGCCTGTATTTCGTGTCTACGGTGGTGTTGGGTATTTGGTTAAATGTACTTAGTTCTGTGTATGTGGATCCTGTGTGCATTTTTTATAAAAGATATTTTTGTTGTTTGCATGTTTATTTGTTGTATTGTTTCGGTGGCAGTGGTCTTCGTTTTTTTTATTGCTCTTTCTGTAATTGTGCTTTGCACATTTTAATTTACTTTTCAATCAACATCAACGTGCGAGTATTGCAACATGTGTTTTGAAATAGTTTTTGACATGTTATTTATGGAGGCTATTAATTATAATGACCACCGACTCATTATCTTTTGTCATAAGGCTGATTATCTCGTTAAACCGGCAATGTTGGAGATAAAGCGGCCTGTAAATGTTAAAAGGATATGAAGCGCAATGACCGCTGCGAGTCCTTACCAAATGAATATTATTTCCGGAATACAATACAGTACAATAACTTTTATTGCACCACATTTAACTACAGCAAATTCACAATCATGTATTAAAAACATAGCAGCAAAAGACGACCTTATTATCACTTAAAGCGATCTCTTCCAGGTAACCTGTAAATTGTGCATAAAACTTCACCCAGAGAAAAGATTAGCAGATGGCGCTGAGTTAACTTATAACCTATTCTATCGTACAATATACATAAATATGTTATAAATATTATAAACCTACATAAACATACCTTAGGTAAATCACTTACCCAGGATGAACACTGAAAAAAGTTAAAAAGGCTACGTAATATACTACGTAAATCAAAAATTAACAAGAAAAATAATTATTTAAATTATTTTTCTTGTTAATTTTTGATAATTTAATCAGGCTGATATCATTATCCTTTTTAATGTTGTTTCCAATAATAATTGAGGTGTTGTGGCCTTATTTTCGAGTGTCTTAATTTTGCTTTGTATTCTTTACTAAAAGGTAAGGTCTAAAGGAGAAAAGTAAAATACATTATATCCGATTACGTTCCACAGAAGCTGACAAACAATATAATTAACAAGTACAGTGAGTATTTATTTTATATCGTTCCCTGAGCTTGGCAGAGTAAATAAGACTAGCTAGCGGTTGCACAAAAAATCAAAACTGTTGATTTAATAAACTTCAAAGATTTTCGATAGCAGACACTAATGAGAGAACCAAACATAGTTACTAAAACATCATCATATTCTTTTTCATCACCGCACCTAGGCTGATTATAGAAACATTGAATTTTATCGAATTTTATTTTATTATACATCATCGCTTTGCCAGACATACTGCTTCACCTGAAAACACCAATTTATTGTTCCATCTGACTTCACTGACTACTTTCACGAAGACGAAGATAATCTTCATTGCTTGAAGAACCATAACGTTAGTTATAAAAGCGGGTTCAAGCACGATATAGTTTAAATCCGCAATATTGAGAGTAGTACAGGTCATGCTTCACATGGATGGCAACTAGTAGTAATGAAACATCAGCATGCAGAAAATACTTAAATAATGTATTTATTAATATACTATCTTTCGTCCGTGTCAAAATTACCCTATGTCCTTCTCTGTACTCCATACTCTGCAAAATTTCATGGAGACTGTTCAGTGGTTTTTGGTGAGTTCAGTTTGTAGTGAAGGATGGATTGACAAACACTTTCACATTTAAAATATTAGTGTAGGATCATCCAGTGAGTATTCAGCCTAATATTTTGCTTGCCCGAATCAGGCTTACGTCATGCTCTTAGAATAGACCGCAGTTGCTTTCAATGGGGAGGGAGGTATTGTATTTTTTGCTGTTTAGGTTGATGACTTGTTTTTTGGATGTCATCGCAAGGACATTTTGTGGTCAATTATTTAGGGATTACAAACACATACTCATGAACCAGCTTTTCTCGGAGTTTAGCTTATGTGGGTGTGGAGTACTCAAAAATTCATTAGCAAAAAGCCGACGTCATTATAATTTTGTGTATGCCAAAATTTCAGCGTTCAGTGGTTGTTGCTGGGTGTGGAGTGGATAGATAAGGCAGTCACCTCTTTACTTGCAGTTTAGAATATTTGTCATCGGAATACTGATTGTCATAATTTTTTTACATTTAGTTCCTAATTTCTGAGTTTTATTAATTTTTCTTCTCGTAAATACTCATAGGTCCTGTAAGTTTTTCAATTACGAAAGTCACCCTAATGAAAAAAAGATAACTGTTCTGTAAATTTTGTATGTTACCGTCTAACCTAACACAACCTTACAATTTCTACTCATTATTATTCAAATAATTGCATGTGGAAATGAATGAATAGATTTAAAAGGGTAATGTTCGGCGAAGTTATCAAATAACGACTAAAGAATGGACAATACTCTATCTCTTGACTTGATCGATGCCAAAACTCGGTATCTACTTATAAAAGAAATAATCAGTGATAGCAATCTGCCCCAACGTTTTCTGTGAGTTGTTGTTAGAATTTGGCACGAATTAATTAATATTAAAGTTAGATTCCTACATGATTCAACAATTATTTTAATGCAAAACACTATGTGTTATCACAAATCCAATTTGTGTACTTCTACACACATACATATCATCACGCCTGCCTCCCATTAGGGTAGGCAGAAACTCCACTTGCCACGATCCTTACAGACCTCTCCTGCTTGCTCCACGCTCACTATAACTCTTTTCATGCATATTCGACGATTACGGGTACTCCTAACATTACGTTGTGGACTTGTAAACAAAGAAAATAGAGATCGTTGAGCGTCGTCGCTATATCTTACCCCATTCACGTACCATAAGGGGTAGGGGTTGATGTTAAGTAGCGCGTTGCTAACAATGAAAATCTGTGAAGCTAGAGTTTCATGCTGAGAAGTAAATTATAACTTCAGCTACCGACTAGGAAGGGTTGAAATAGTATTTTTTTTTTGTTTAAAGTTTTATCGTGTATAAGAAAAAAAGTTTCTATATATTGCTTGATTTAAAGCTGAAACTTCTTATTGGGAAACTTTTGCGAACAAACAGTGTCATCCGTAATAGGAAACTATCAGTGTAATGCATCCAAATAACGTTTCCTTTAACTCAGCCCCGAATTTCATTGAATCAATGATTTGTTCAGTTCTTATTCTAACTTTGATTTTAAGAAAAGCGCTTATTGTTGTGCGCCGGAAATAAAAAGTTAACTTTTTTTCGCGATTTTACCTTCAGCGATGAAGACTAGTTTTAATTACATCAAAATATTTATTTTACTAAGTGTCTCGAAAGATCTGACCCGAAAAACTGTTAAAGAAGTCGTGAGGAGTTAGCAAGCTAGTAATTTCAAGTAGGTACCATAAGATTTATATCTTTTCAATCAAGCCTACGTAAGTACCTACATCGTTGTGTTATGGGTCTAATTAGAAGCACTTTTTCTCAGTTGGGTCTTGTAAAGAGGTTTTTTTTAACTGGGGTCCGTTATAATCTGCTTAGCAACCAACCACGACTGGGTTCGACGCCCGGCGAAAGCTTCGCACTCGATGTTGCGACCTCATGATTCGCAATTCATCATCTGTACATTCACTGACGATGTTCCTAATTGTAAAGATACATATTGAAAATGAATATAGTGCCGCGTGGATCCCGGCACCAATGTAAAAAGAATAGGACCACTCAAATTTCTTTCCCGCTAATGTCGTTAAAAGCGACTAAGGGATAAGCTCATAAACTTGGGATTTTTCTTTAAGCAATGGTCTAGTAAGCTGTCACTATTTGAATCTCAATTCTAACATGAAAGTGGCCTTCCAGTCTTTCAAGACTGCTGATTTTAAAGAATTTGAAGTTTCAATTATTAAAATCGCTGCATGTTTACTAGATATAAAAGTTTGTAAGAGTGAAATCATTTTTTTTTTTTCTTTTGGGACAAATTACACAGATTGAGTTAGCCTCGAAGTAAGTTCGAAACTTGTGTTACGAGATACTAACTTAACGATACTATATTTTATAATAAATACGTATATAGATAAACATCCAATACCCACGCCAATCAGAGAAAGTTCGTTTCTCATCATGCCCTGGCCGGGATTCGAACCCGGGGCCTCCGGTGACACAGACAAGCGCACTACCGCTGCGCCACAGAGGCCATCAAACATTGTTTGTCTTTTTTCGGGAAATGGTGTATTATTCCCAATTGTCACACGAATGACAAATTTTCTCACCTGTTCCATTTCTATATAATATTATTTTTTCTAAAAATGGTTTCAGATTCATAGCCATAGCATAAATATTATGGGCTTATTAGTAACGATATTCTATAATGGTGTCCAAATTTTAGAAGAGAGGCCATAGTCATTACTTTGAAATCGATCAGGCTCTGCGAATCGTACGAGAAAGGTGCGCAAAAAATGATGTGCGTGACTCGGTTTTGTTGAACTTGACATCGTGAGAGATCAGAGATACTCGATTCACCTCATTTTATATTTTAGGCATCTATTTTATATATTTTTTGGCACGCTGATTCTTTGGGGTAATCAATACAAATACAATCATTCTCATAATGATATTTAGTGTAATGTGTACTTCTTTTTATAAGCGTATTGAGCTATCCACAATTTGATTTTTCTTGTAACGCGGATTACGTGTCGTTCTCTATTGAGTACTGATATATCAAAATTAAGAATTAAAATATGACTTCAATTCTTAATATATGTGGTTGTCACCAATTCTGTTGATAATTCTATTATAATTCATTCTAACTTCAGCCTGTTATATTACATCCGCGATTCCTGTTTCCTTTTACGTCAGAACTATTGAAATGTATGCTGACAGTCAGCGTACTTCAGAACATACAATATAGATTCGCGTACGCACGCGAGTGTATCATATGTTCTCTGTCTAATCGCTTTATCCTTGCCCTTAGCAACAACGCATACACGTCATGACATTGAAACTTATCCCGAGTGGTTGTAACCTCAGCCACGGGATGCGTCCAAGCACCCAACCGTGCAAGGACTTGGGCTTACGTCACCACAGACATCTGTATGTTATTATTCACCTCTTTCTGGAGGATCTAGAGCTCAATTTACAATGACATTTCATCTTTGGAAGGCTTCGATACCTTTAGTACCCAGACTTTGTATACTTACATACGTTTGATATGGTATGGATATATCCATGCAATGTAGTGAGCTTCTCGTGTATTTTTTTTTTTGCTGGTCAAATAGAGGTGCTTCTCTTCTTCTTCTTCTTCTTCTCCAACTAGTTGACATACTACAAATAGATTGAATGTAGCCTAAGTTTCAAAATGTATTAGTGTAGCTTGAATAAGTAATACATAACGAGTAATTTTATAGGAAATTCGCACACGCAACGCCCCGATACCAACTGGACGCATTGTGTTGCGGTGCAAACTACTCATAATAAAACTTTAAGAATAATTAAAGGTACTAAAGGATTTCTATTCCTTCCCTATATCTCCACTATATACTTACTACGTGAATTTAAAACAAAAGGAGACTTAAAACAAGCGAACCTTTTTAACTTGCAAGCCATTTAAAATTTGTATTGCATGAAATTAAAAAGTAATGTTCTTGCTTACTCAAATTTAGCGATGACTTCATCGTGTTTGTCGGAGCCGTCAAGAACCTCCCACGTGTATCAGGCATTATACAACTAATTTACTAACAGATTAGCATACTGTAGCTCTGGATTCGCAGAGCCTTTCTAAACATTCGATGTTAGGTCATACATACTTGACAACCATGCGCGTGACTTCTTTGTTATTTGATGTGTTTTTCACGAGTTCTGTGTTTTACTTATACATACTGGCTATCAATTACAATGTGTCAGTCGCGTTTATTTCGCTAATTTGTTATGATGTGTTTGTTGAATATTTACATTAACACCATCTATTAAGAGATCTTAAAATTATCGTTATCTATTAATATTAAAAGATACAATATTAACAATCAAAATTCGCACTCTATCCGGAATTAATTTGCGTGCAACAAAACTTGACCTATATATAACATGCGACATTTCCGGCTCTCCCGAGGCAGCCTTGCAGAAAGGCCGGTGTTTAATTAACATTCACTGTGTCTGGTAGGTGAATGATTTCGGTGGCGATAAATTACATTTTTGTGACCGGGAATTTTGCCTCGCGTGCCGAATAGTACAGTCAAGTTTTCACTGATATGATCCCAGACTTCATATAAACTGCCTTTAAAATTTTTGTTCCTATGGTAAATTTATAAAATTGTAATACTTCAACAAATTAAACACTTTGCATTGTCACACAAAAGCATGAAAAGAAAACGCAATTTTGTCCAAATTAAAAGAAAATACTAGGTCCTAAAAAAAAATATTTTTTTTTAACCAAAGTCATTGACAGTCTAATTTTACACAAAAGTGTACAAGATAGTTTTAAATCCACATTGTCATTTATCATGCACTATGCGTCTCACTCATTTTCAATTCAAATCCATTTAGTTATCATTTAGGACTTGTTATAGGTGCTGTAAATGGGGGCGCGACTTTGTCTCTCGTGCCAATGATTCGAGCGTCATTTGCCAAGTATTTGCGATTGTCGAACAACATGCCAGAGAGGGATAATTCCACTAACCGATTCACCAACACTCGTTCGAAATTTTATAATACGCGCTCTTGAAACTATGTTAAGGTTACTTTTGTTTTGTTCTGTCTGCTCTACTAATAAATGCTTCTTAGGATAGATAAGAGAAATGGTGCTGTAAGTAACATTTAGACTTTAATAACTTTTATGGTCAATGTTTTTTCAATGATCTTTTGGGGATGATGCACCATCAGTAGTATTTATATTGTTGATTTTTATTATGATACATTTATTAATATCTTGAACAATGTCATGAATTTCTCATTTTGTTATTGAATACAAGTTGGACATAAATAATTGTGACGATACCTTACAGCGATTAAGTGAACTTGACATCATTATCTAAACAAAACTATTCAAGCTTTGTAAATTTTACATTTAAAGTGTTCTTGTTAAATCTTGGACAATCATGAAAATTAATAAGAATATGTCTTAAGAAAGATATCCCTTCAAAACTATGTTCTTCTCGCATCTTCGAGTAAATTCTGATCATGTTGTATTTTTTGCGTATCCACTGAAATATAAATGATTAATTAATGACTGATCAAAGTGCAAGAATTGCCTGGATCGTCTTGTTGCTAATGACATTTTAATTTTCTTAAATGTTCAGCCTACACGTGATGCAAAACGCAAAAAGCGAATCGTATGCTCGTCATCTATACAAAGTGCAGCAATACTCATACTTAGTGTTACTTCCATTGCATCATTTTCATTTTCTTCAACACCGTTTATATGGAGGAATCCGATACGTGCTGGAAAAGTACGAGGACCAATTAATGTGTCATGGGATCGGGCCAGATTGTGATTGACAGCGGTTTTAATGAAGTGCTCTGTGTGGGACGCAAATAGCATTCATGTTGCTTTAATATAAGTAAACTAGCTGTGCCCGCGACTTCGTCCGCGTGGAATAGTTATTTTGATCATCATTGAAGCCCTCAAGGATGAATAATTTTCCCGATTTTTTTTATAGTTTAGTATTTCTCCTTATAGTTGCAGCGTGATTTTATATAGCTTAAAGCCTTCCTCGATAAATGGTCTATTCAACACAAAAAGATTTTTTCAATTCGAACCAGTAGTTCCTG
Source organism: Amyelois transitella (assembly GCF_032362555.1). Lineage (NCBI taxonomy): Eukaryota > Metazoa > Arthropoda > Insecta > Lepidoptera > Pyralidae > Amyelois > Amyelois transitella. The sequence goes on along the minus strand of NC_083506.1, from coordinate 2,722,278 downwards.
AGATTAGCGCGTTCAAACAAACAAACTCTTCAGCTTTATAATATTAGTATAGATTTTAATTGTAAATAGAATTCTTACCATCCTCAATTTGATCAAGGATGGCCATTTGCGTCCTGGTCAATACTGATTCAATAAAGATACTGTTGTACCTGAACCAATAAAAATTATAAGGTAAGCTCAAAGTTTGATTGCTCAACGCAAACACAACATTTTGCTTTTGAACCAGCTAATTAAACTATTTTGGTGACTATCATTTTACCAAATCACGGTATATATATGTTACTATTTGTTGTTGAGAACATATATGCCTCTGCAAGCCTCTTCTGCTCAACAGAATAAACTTTCTTTCAAGATCGCACAGGGCGATGGTCGAAGACAACCACTAGATTTATAAATTTGCCTACTTTCATGACATCACACTACAGATATGGCCGCTAATAAGATATCTGGCACATTGGATCTTGCCTTTTACCGTTACAATCTGTCAGGGCCTCGAGCTGATTGACGGCCGACACCAACGGTATTCTATACAATGGTAAGGGTGGTACAGTTATTTAGATATTCGGTATAGTATCGCGAGGGGGCGTATGAGGTTGAACGATTGTAAATTTCGGATCTTGTTAAAAAGTATGATTCAGGATAGAATCGTAAAGTTGCGCTTGATTTGGGATTGTACTATTTAATATGATTACTATTCTTCTTTTCTAATGACGATTATATGCAGCGATGATTTAATTTAGGGTGTTGTTATTTTTGTTTCCATATATGTATGTTCTTCTTTCAAGAAGTATATCCAAAGTTGCAGCACTGTTCAGTTCAAAGATGTCTATAGATAATTCAGCAGACATTTTTATACCATATAAACAGAAATATAGAGAAGAGGAGCTATTTTAAATTGGAAGGTATAATTCTTTATATTATTGTTTTGGTCAGTCTTACGAAAGAGTATTTTGCAACAAACGATGGCAATATGGTAACGAAACAGTTTATAACAAAGAGAACAAAGCGTGGGTTTTTTATTCCTTATACGTATTGCGTAATGGAAACATTAAGTTTCTTCTAGATGTTACTCAAAAATAATATACGTTTACTGAAAATAGGTTTATTCTTAACTTTAACAGACTCTGATTTTTGATTGGGTGTGATGTTAGGTAATATGAATATAAATTAGGTAAAATTTTGAATATAAATGTAAATATGTAGATTTAAAGTTTTTTTTAACAGGGTAGTGCGATCCTATTCATTATGACTGCACTGCATACACCTATAAATAATTAAAATCAATTCAACAACATCAATTGATGAAAATAACAAATGTAAGCGAAGTATTGTATGACTGTAGCGTGTACAACGCATGCGACTCAACGTGATTTCTGCGGTCTCTAAGCGCACATACGCGGTTGTGTAACTTGCACTGTTGTACTTTAATGACCATGTTGCTATGTTATTAATCAGGGCTGGTAAATATCAAATATCTTTAAAGTTAATTTTTTTTCATGGTGTTAATAAGGTCACTTGGGGCTTCTTTCCCGAAGGAAGTGAACTGAGACTACATCTTCACCTACCTACTGACTGACAACCACATGCCACTTTACAACCATGCTAAAAACCAATAAATAGTAAATAGGCGTAAATCATTTTACAATCGCCTAACTGCGCAGTCTTGCGCTTTCTGACTATATTCGAAACGAAATGGGGATGCTTTGTTATCAATTTGAAACCGCATGTGTAGTAAATATATTATGCGTATATGCAGTTCCGCACCCTCCATTGGATAATTAGTCATACAAATAAACAACAACAGCATGGCAATTAAATAATGGTAATATTAGAACATTAAAGTGATAAAGGGCCAGAAAAAATAAAATCGTGCAGTGTCACTATCGCAAGCGCAATATTGTTCAAGTTATCTAACCACTGTCTAGATATTCATAGGTTTACCGATTTTTAATAAAAAACCCCATCATTGTCATCATCGACTCAGTAGATTAAATTTCTAGACGGACGACGTCTCGTCCTGAAACCCACTAGATGAAGATAAAAGTTTTGATGAATATTAATAAAAAAATGTTAATGCTACCAAAATCTTATATAAATAAAATTTTTAATCCGTCCAGTATATAAATGCAATTAAACAATTTTTTATGCGCTAATACTTGTAATGTATAAGGGGCATTGCAACCCTATATTGATTGCGGAAAAGTAAGTGCTATTTATAATGCGCCGTAAGTCTGCTTGCGTATTGTTGTATAAGCTATAGATAGCAATACTATATATGTTAATATTTACTACTCTATGTCATCAACTGGTCGCTAATAATTGGCATGTTATCTAATTACTTCTAATAAAAATTTTGATCGCCTAAAACATATGTCTCATGGGTCTACTGGAAGAGATTTCTATTGATGTAAGTAGCACTTTTCTACTTCAATTACTGTATAAAATGCTCCTGTACATAAATAAATAAACAAATATATTTTTATTTTAACGAGATCTTAAAAAGCCATACAAAACTTAGTTACGAGCAGAATCTTATTAGGAATAGTGATGTTTTAAATAAGATCAATTGATAATATTTGATGGGGTTTCAAATAATAAACATAATGTAATAAATTAAAAATATATGCATACATAGGACAATTTTGCTTGAAGAGTATATAAATATGTGTCATATAAATATATCATCTGCATAAAACAAGTTTCTGTCTAAGAAAAACGGCACGATACAAAAAATTACGTGGGCTCATTGTGGGCTGCAGGTGTTATTACATCCTGCAAAAACCAAAAGTACAAAAAAAAATTATGTAATGATAGACAAGTTATACCAGTTTTATTTATACCTATAAATATTGAAATTTGTAATGACACATTCGTGTTGTCTTTTGACTGAGAGAGTGGAGTTGAAAGACACAAATTTTAGATTACAATGTTTAGAAGATTAATATAGCGAAGTACGAATTAATGAACAGTTAGGTGGAGCCCATAAATCTCCACAAGTAGATACAACCTATACTACCCCAACAGACGGACATGATAGAGAATGGCAGAATAAGAAATAACATGATTAGTAGCATAAATTGTGGTGTTGTCTTCTTTGTACGTAGCCGAATAACGTTAAAGGGTGGGTCAAATCGGAGATGTTCTAGAAAAGTCCTGTATTAATTTTTAACTGTAACAGTCCGATACTCCTAATCAAACGAATCAGTCCATAGCAGCAAGCAATTCCCTACAAATTATTTCCTTGTCACATTTTTCGCGATTTAACATTTTTAATCCTTGACATAAAATTTTAATATGATCTGTATATTTTGTAATTTCCACAATATATCTTTCGCCGAAAGACCTTTTTAAAATATTTTTTTGAAATGAGACGAATGAAAAATGGGGTAAATTATGAACGTTGTCATCGGATAAATGCTTGGTTATTTACGAACGGTTTTACCTTCAGCCCCGCGAATGGCGATTCTTCATGATTTCAAAAACGTATGTATATTTTGATACGCCACGTGTTTGGTCCCAGCTGTTTACGATCAAGATTGTAACAACCTTGTGCGATCGATGGAAAATTTTGTGCTCGATTATTAATAAACAGAAATGTTCCAACATACTATTATCTGTGTTCATCTATGTAAATTTGTGTTATTTTTTTATAGTATTAATTTCATTAAGGTTCTTATTGCGGCTTTTTAGAGAACATTATATGAGTCTCAAAATATTGGCTTAACTAACATCAAAAAAAAAAACTAGGTTTTTGTTAAATGCTCTTTCAATATTAAACAATTTCGTTTAATATTTAAAATGCACTTTGGTTCTAAATTGATCTTTATGGGCAGCAATCCATAAATTTTCCTCGAATCTTGCTAGATCGTCTTCGATTCAATTTCGATGTTTACAATTCACTTATATCCAAAAGCTATTGTTACAAAAAAAAACCTTCTCTTCAATTTTATCCACGTTGTCTTAATAAAAAATAAGCATGATTCATGAAAATATGTTAAGACGGTTTATTTCTGTTTCAGGTAAGGCAATGTCTTCTAAACGGGTGACAGCTTACTCGAGACGAAGGTACGTCATATGGGCAATCTATCAAAAATACAGGCTAGTTGCTGTCGGTAACAGCGGGTCATCGCGAGGACACTGTGCCAGAAAAAGCAACCAAGAATGCTTGAATAAACAGCCAAAGTTATACTCGTTAATTTTATGGAAGGATTGTTTTCTTTTAGTCATAGTGATAAAAAGATTTAAAGTAAGCACTTACTATTTCATTTGAATGATATTCCGGGCGGAGCTTTCTTTAAAATTGTAGAATTATAGAATATATTACTTTATTGTAAAATACAATCTAAATTTATAACTTCCAAAATTTTACACTCTTTTTTTAGATATGCGTGCTTTGCGCATTTTTTGTCCCGTGAAAAAGCTAGGCCTCACGTGCTAAATACGTGGAGCTGTCTGTTAAACGTCAATTTGTCCACACTTTTGTTTCGCCTTGACGTCGTCCAAATAATGGACACCAGTTCCGAACAAACACAACCGGTCATCCACCTCGGTTACTTAATGTCGAATGGATTACTCACAAGTCAAAGCAAATATTGGCGTGGATGATGTTCACACAACTTTTGGAAAATAGTTAGATTTTTAAACTTTAATGGTTCTATCGCGGCTTTGTGGTGTTTGGTTAATATGACGCGGTGTTGATTCATTATTACTTATGCGTTTAAAATGATGCGAATTAGTCGGTGTAGAGGTGACAATTCTAAAAGAATAGATGATACGTGATTGTTTGTCTGTCACTGCTTCATTTCCTTTCATCTATCTATCTTAACGAATTAATTTCGCATTTGACCGTCCTCTTTTCCATGTTTAATTATTAAACACATTGTTATGTCCAAAATTAAACCGTAACGAACCGGTCTTGAGGGAAGTGGCATGTCGGAGAATATGATTTGAGTTGCAGATCTGAAATAGATTGTTTACGCCATGTGTGGGCACCGAGCCAAAGCCACCTGAACCAGTAACAGTAATAATGTGATGTTTTGGCACATTATTAAATTTTTATCATCCAAAACTGTCTAACTTTACAGGCAAATTGGGGATCGAGTAAGAAAAATGTATATAAATGATGAACTAATGAAAAAAAATGGTGATAATCTGCAACGACAAAGAACTTTAGTTTACTAGAAAGAATCGTTCTCAATAGATAAAAAACTGTTTAATGTGACAACCATTTTAATGTAATGTATGCGTACAGACATGCGGAATGACGACGTAAGTACATATTTATTGACGCTATAAATGCGGTTGATTAGAAGCGTGATATAAACGTGGAATGTAAAATTTGATTCGTGGAATCAAAATGAAACCTTATTTCGGTAAACTTAAAAATTCTAAATTCGGATGACACAAAGCCATTTCATGGAGCAAACCTAGTTTGGGTCATGGCTGCACATCTATTTGCTTAAATATCTAAATACGTTTTCTCTGCGTAAACAATTAAACTAATATTAATAACTAAGAACAAATGCATTGGTCCAATTTTCAAAATCATTCGATCCAGATAACCTCCAGGAGTCGATTGAGCACTTCGCCTTTTCGGAACCGGTCCATCGATATTCACCATATTGTGTAGTACCGAAGTCGATAACATGAGACTTGCACCACAACTTTTACCTGAAAAAATGACATTCACGAGAATCATACGATACGATGATTCAGAGTTCACTTGAATTTATTAGTCAGTTTAACTGCTGGAAAATATAACAAAGATAACAATTTAGAGGAAAATCACAAGAAACGTATAGGCTATTTTTACTAACATTAGAACTCTATACTGACAGTGTAAGTTAATGAAACTTCATTAAGGTTTTAATACATACACTGTGTATACCTACATTTTAGCTAAAGTGGTATTTTCCAATTATGTGACGCAATACTATTGTTCGGTATTGTTTTTAAGAATAGAGTTTGAGTTAACTTCATACGTATGCTTTGCTTCCTTATTCTTGTAGAGCACTAATATTTGTGCAACATAAGACTATGATTGGGTGTTTTGTTATAGGAAGAATCCATACATTTTTCTGAGTTCTGCCAACGATTGATCGAACGTCTTCTTCCCTCACAGTAATACCATGAAGTATAAAAAATCTTCCAAGAGTACCACATATTTAATCATTAATGAAAGTTTTTATTATTGTAAATCCTATCCCTTATATAAAACGGAACTGATAAACATGAATCAAAGTCAACCTATTGCACATCAAAGTGCAGCAAACGCGGGTGTCAGGTCGGTCATGTCGAGATTGACGTCAAATTTGTTACTATGTGTAAACAACATTGTAACTTGATTGCTCAACAGCTGATGAGATTACACATGAAGGTTTTTAAATCATATGTTGAACGAATTCAATGTAATAGTGCAAAGGTGAAACACATTATTCTTTTTGAAGAAAACATCCTTGTCAGTGTTACGTGAATCGATATAGTTTTCATTTTATTCGATTCATAAATAATTTTCCCCTTAAAAACTTATTTCTTCAATAATGTGGCATACAGCTAGAAAAATAGATTTAAATAGTTTCAGGTCAAGAGCTATCTCAGTTGGTAACATCGTGCCTTGTGCCGATAACCTACATTACTAAAACTTGTTTACTTCGAAGCAGTAGCACCTAATTGTCAAAACACTTATTATATAACACCTATTACTTTTGTCAGCCAGATCCATCATGAGCCTCGTGTACAAACAAGTCGTCTTGCTTAACATATAAGCTAGTGCAGTTTGTAATATGTCAGTCTTTCTGTAGGTATACCAGATGTTAATGGTTTTGACTTTTTACTGCCACCTCATCCTCCTTTATCATCATGCATCACAGAAGAATCTCTAGTCTAAATATTCCAAAATTCTAAATGTTTGCCGTTTTTGCTTTAATTTTAATTTTTTGTAGTAGGCAACAAGTAGATACTGACAAAAAATTGGAAATTCAAACAATTTGAGCTTGGTTGAATATAAGCTTGGTTAATAAATTTGGCGAATAAGTTGTAAACAACAAACTCACTTCAATAAACAAAGAAACAAATATCGATAATGTTTGCGTGCCCTTCGAGTTAACTATTTTGTTTACCACTCTAGTTTGGTTGCGTAATCCTACAAATAATTGAGAGTTCTTCGTAGTACCCGGTTGTTTGCTTTAGATTTGAAGATTAATTTAAAAATATCAAAACTTCCTTGTTTTATGGACTTCATTATATTTACTTATTTGTTGATATCGTTTTCTATACCAAGTTGATAAGCATATCGGCGGTCAAGTATTTATATTTAATCTATAAAAATAATAAAAGAATCAAATCAAGTTTGGTCTTTTTTATTTATTAAATCAATTTATTAATATCCATTTTGAAACCTATCCCATATTATAATTTCAGTTCAGGTAGAAAGATAGCAGTTACAATTGTTACAGCCACCGTTGAAGTATTTATCAGCCTACTCAATCGATGTTGTATAATATAAACCGACTAACTTATTCATCATGCGTTAAAATCGTGTACTACGCCAATCTGATGTTTATCTCGGTCGCAATGTGAGTCAGAAACAGAGCAGGCGACTTCCTTACAATCTAGACTTTAGATATTCCACCATTGATTGCATAATAACAAGTGTGTTTAGTCTTCCTCAAATGATTTGCGAACAATGTGACAAATATGACCCGTTGAAAAAGTAGGAAACGTTTCTGCCCGGCTCAGTCGCCTTGCTCCATTTTTACGACATTCTCCAATTTTATTTATCCAGATCGTAATTACGAATCGAAGTCGCGACTACTAGAAATAAACACATTGGATTTTTGTGCAAGTGCTCTAAATAAAGGAGCGTAGGCCGGATAATTCTGTCAAAACCAGTTTGAGATATTTTTGTCTACTGCGCGTCATTTAGTCGTGTAATAAAATTGTCTGACAAAAGTTATGTATGTGTTTTAACATCATTTCCACTAGTGCTGAGATCAGTTTTACAAGATGAAAACTTAAAACTTTTGTAGGAATCTTTATGAAAAGACTGTCTTGTCTAGAAACAGCTAGAAATATAAAAATATTCGCTCCTCTCTCAATATAAAGTTAACAAATGGGTTTTGAAACAAACTAGGAATCCAGTCCTTTGGTTTTTAACTTAAAGTGATATTTAATCGTCTAATATACCCAGTACTTAGTTAAAATACCTCTTTCTTATGGGCATATAAGTAATGCGTAATTATCAAAGCTTTGCTGTAAACACATAATTTCAGTAATTCAATCGGTTAAGTTTTGCGATGATGTCACCAACATGATGCCATCCGCGCATAACGTCATCCTTTTTCGGTTGGGCCCCCTCAGCTTGTAGTCCATGTGTTGCAATATTGTTTAGAATTATAATTAAGCCATTCGCGTCTGAGACCAAAAGTGTATTTATACACTTGAAGTTTCTGTCTAGTCCGGGAAAGAGGCGTGGTTATAAACGTTAATTATGTTTTTCTTATTATTTCTTGAACCCTTCTGCGAATTTCAGATGTATTCTTTAGCAGCAATATTCTGAAATTCAACTATGAGACCTCTATATTGGGGATAAAAAATGTTTCATAAATATTTTAGTCCTAGTCTGACGAATGTACTTACAGTGTACTGTACAGTGGGTAGACAAAGCCGAAAGTATCTAAAATATTGAAAGGCCACATAAAAAAAATAAGAGAATAACAAAAACAAAAAATAACATCTAAATAAGGCCATGACATCATATCTATAAAACAAACGAATGAAAGTTAAAACAAGTTTAAACCCACAGAATTTCATTGCATATCCAAAAGCCGGACTTGTAGGTTTAAAATTGCATCATGCGTTGAATCAGAAATGTCGGCATAACCAGTTGATGATGTCAACTGTGTCGTCATGGATTCATTTTATGAAGAATTCAATGCAAATCTAAGTTAAATTTGTGCTTTAAAAGAACCCAAAGAAGATTGTTTGCTATCGAATAGAAGTTAACATAACTTTCTCCATGTCTAAACATGGGTGCATATGCATATCTTATGAAATCAATGTGATTAGCATTCACCCGTTGCCGTCCAGTCTACCGGGCCAGACCCCAACGTCACATGCAATTTGCAACGCGTGCACTTAAGCGATTTCACTGCACGCGACGATAATAAGAGATTATGGGATAAGCTTAAAGTTATCACATTAAGGTCTCGTGACATAGTTAATGTCTTCACGTAGTTGTTGAGCTATCAATTTCTTTGTTGTAAGCGTTTATCTGATCGGTGTGATGAAGCAGAAACCATTTGTAAAATATGACATCGAGTTTGATATAAAACTTTGCTATTGCATCAAACATAGTTACTAAACTTGTTTAATCATTTAGTAATAATCGCACCATGAACGTCATTATTTAAACACATTGTGTATGTTTTCTTAGCAAAAAAAAATGGTGATTAATTACTATCAGGCGGGCAGAACGTGGCCTTGTTTACAATGTCTGGTTTACTAAATGTTCACTTATCAGTTAAATAAAGTATTGTGCCTACAATCATTTGTTCGGTTAATTATAACAACTTATCGCTAAATGTTTACGAGTCCATGGTTCGTAAATTACTTGTCTTTATTGATCACTGATAATGATGAAAATTACCTTTTGGCATATGACCGCAGAATTGCTCATAATTTGTTTGATGACACCTTGTAACTTTATACGTTTAATTGGGCATGGGTATTGGACAAAAGCACCAATAATTTCATGCTTGTCCTTAGTTATGTCAATAGAATCAGATATATCCTCCCATAATGAGAAAAGGGAGTTCTAACTCACGGAAACACCTTTAGGAGCAAGGAAAACAAATAATATCAGGCATTTCTTTTCTAGCAATCTGCTAACTTTTGTTAGATCTTAATTTAGTAAAAAATCTGCGTAATCAAATATGTATGTAACCTGGTGATGGACGGACACATGGAAATACCTGCTTTATAATTAAAACGAGCTCTAATTTACCAACAATCATCATAAAAACATTTTATGTTCTCTCACGATACGTCAGTCAGCGCTCAGTTTTTTTTATATCTGCGCCACACCATGGTCTGTTGTGTTGTTGCCGCACTCGCTTCCTCACGCCCTTCGTGCATCTATCCGTTCCGTTCTAAAACTGGCGGCGACAAGCCGTCTGGGGCTATAGAGCGTCCATCGCGTAGCAAACAAAACCTTAGGTCATGGACACTGGATATATAATTCCTCAATTTATTGATACTAGTTCTCATTTCAAATTTATTGTCTAGCTACAAACTATCAATATAGTTTGTCAAGTCACGCAACTACCTCCATGCCTGCCGGTACTAAATATCACGAAAAATTCATTTAGCGAAACAATGTTTACTGTGCTTCAATTGATGGCCATGGTCACAAAAGATTCAGGCGGAGGCCCGTGGTTACAACTCCACAACAGATTCGTGCGCCAAAACCATCAAGGTCAACGACAACTCTGCTAGTGAAACCATATAACTTATTCAGAAAAATAAGGCGACCATGAAAATGTTTTGGACAATGGGAGCTTTTTGTTAGTAGTAACGTTACAGAAATCTGATAGGTCGACTTACCGACAGGAGAACGTGCCAAGTAATACATTAGCATCTCATTGGTGATAGCATCATGCCAAGGTATGAGGCGGAGTGACAAATGGGCTACCGCGCCGCAGTTCCGCGAGTTGGGAATGACAATCGAAGGGAAGACGTGACTACTGATACCATCAATACATTCACTAACAGAGAAAACGTACATTCATTTACTTAGAATGTATATCGTACATCTTGTCCAACTAGCTCTAGCCTAATTAAAAAACCGGCTCGAACCGATATTGATAAGGTAACGAAATAGGATGTTGACTATTAAATAACCAACTGTAATCACTGAATGGATCCTTATGCTTACTTGAATATATTTCCGGACATATTCTAATCACTAGTTAGTATATATTTCAATTAATATGAATTGCACTAAAGTTTATGTTTATTATTTTTCTATCAAATGCAACTAACTCATTAAGTTTAGAAGATTTTGAAATCATCGAAGTAACTTTTTTTTAAATGTAGCAGACTGTTGCCTTAACTAGCTATGCCTGTATTTCAGGAGCCGGGTTCCCATCACATCCCAACATAAATTACCGATTAGGAAATTCTTTCTTAGCCTAATGAAATTTATATTTACTATAATTTTACTACTCTGTCAAGAAAGTAGCAGGAAAAGATCAATAATACACAAACTGTTTGTTATTCATCCAAATTTATTTTATCACCTTCATAATATGCTCCTTTAGAAACGATACACTTACGCCAACGACTAATCCAATCATCAAAACATTTTTTAAACGCTGTTTCCGGAATTGAGGTCAGTTCTCGCCGCGAATTCTCTTTTATGTCTTCTACCGATTGAAAACGGGTGCCACGAAGTGGTAATTTGAGTTTAGGAAAAAGAAAAAAGTCGGCTGGAGCCATATCTGGTGAATATGGTGGTTGCTCGATGGTATTTGTTGAGTGTTTGGTTAAAAATTCGTTCACAATGATGGCCTTGTGCGAAGGTGCATTATCATGGTGCAAAATCCAAGAATTTTCTTTCCACAAATCTGGCCTTTTTCGTCGGATTTGCTCTCTTAAACGCCGCATAACACTCAAATAATATTCCTTATTTACCGTTTGACCTTCCGGCAAGAATTCCGAGTGCACAACACCGCGATAGTCAAAGAAAACAGTCAACATGACTTTGACTTTTGAACGACTTTGGCGTGGTTTTTTCGGTTTCGGTTCAGTTGGAAGGCGCCACTTCGAAGCTTGTTGACTAGTTTGCATGTCAAACTCGTAAACCCACGTCTCGTCACCAGTAACAATGCGTTTCATGAATGTTGGGTCGGAATTGACTCGTTCTAGCATGTCCTCAGCGACTCTCATGCGATTGAGTTTTTGAAAAAAATTCAGGTCTTTTGGGACTAGCCGAGCGGCAACATGTTTCATACCCAAATTATTAGTTAAAATGGTACGGATCGACTCGTGAGATACAGAAAGTTCGGTGGCTATCTCTCTCAAAGTTGAATGAGGATTTTCAGTCACTATTTCCTTCACTTTTGCGATGTTAACTTCAGTTGCAGACGTTGATGGCCTACCAGAGCGAGGCAAATCTTCCATCACATCTCGACTCGCTTTTGAACGCTTTGTACCACTCATAAGCACGAGTTTTTGATAAAGTCGATTCACCGTAAGCCTTCTGTAACATTTTCAGTGACTCCGAACACGATATTCCATTGGCAATGCAAAATTTAAGACAAACTCTTTGTTCGATGTTTTTATCCATTATGAAATTAGCAATACACACTAGATATGATATAACTAAAAATAGCACTGTATTTAATGTAAACAACAGATGCAACTCAAACTCCGCGCCAAAATGGAAAACAGTTGTGCCAATCTAACAACAACAAAAAAAACAAAAATTTGAATTTGGAACCATAAATAAATAATCCATTCCCGATACTTTTCTGACTGAATGTATTTTATTTTTTTGCTGGAAACCAATTGGTTCCAATGCACATTACAAGTTTTACTAAGTTCTTTACAAACATCGAATTAATTATTGGTTCTTTACTGAAATACACATATGAGTAACAAACCATGTACTTTTCTTTTAATTTTCTTTTGCTCTTATTATTTGATTTATATTCCTAATGATTATGTGCGTGAAAATTATTATTAACGCCTATGGGACACCGCGTTGGCACGGGCGATGTTGTTTTGTTTCCCGCCGGTGTGGACTCATTGCGGTGGTCGCTTACATTTATTTTGTTATACATAGTTTTTATGGGTTCCCTTAAAAATAAACCAGCCAGTCACACAGGTTGCTTAACGACCGAACACTTTTATGGCTATTATTTATTACTTCCAATGTCTATCATTTCGATTGATTTACACTATTCTACGAAATGCTGATTGTTATATGGTAACACCATTGTTTGGTTGTATATTTTTGAATACTCGTTTCTTTTTTCTTTTTGCTATGGCTTTATTTATACTTGTAAATGTCATTTTCATGTCATCATCTATAACTTTGACGCTAGCACGTGCTCCAACCATTTAGTGTGATTTTCTGTCGATTGACGAGCGCCTTCCTGCTTATTTCACCGTGCTACTTTTTCTATTCCATTAATATCTTACAAATCTTATAATAATACATATACATATATTAGTATACACTTCAAAATTATTAACAGCAAACAGTAGTTTATCGGGCTTGTTAAATTTACTGATTTAATGTAGTAAAAGATACTAATGCATTCTATATAAAATAAGTTCCAAAGCAAACGAACCGTTCTAAAGTAGGTATATAAGTAAACAAGTATACGTATATGTATAATGTATATAGGCTAACCATCTCTTAACCGCGAACAAAAAAGCAATTTATCTCGCATTAATACCACGGTATGCTGACAAAAAATAATGACATCATTGCGCTTATTTTGACTTCGGTATAGTAAGTACATATTTTTGAAGTAGAAGGCGGCAGCGTGTCTACAACCGGTCTGCTAGGCAACAGATTGATACCAAATTTAATCGCTGTAACTACAGTTAAAATTACCACTACATCGACCTAAATGTCAAAGTTAGTTCTATTCGCCGAGCAATTACTTGTATAAGTAGTACCGCGTTTTTTTTTACGTTCTTTAAATTTAAATCAAGCGGATATTGATGTCATAGCACATTCGAGAACAAATTTTAGTTATTGTTTGAGACAATAGGCTATTAAAGCTTCTGTCATTATATGGAACGATCAGTCAAATTGCTCAAATGTAACATGATGCCGCAGCACATTCAATTTACAATTTTCCAAGTCACGTTTCTTTTGAAACGCTGACGTAGCTTGCAGAAATTATAGTAATCGTTACCAAATACACGACTTCAAACTTGTAGAGAAAAGTATGTAAGAACATTGCTGTTCGAAATCCGTAATCAATTTCAATGAGGTTAGTTCCTTTATTTCTTTGTTTAAGAAATTCGTGAGGAAAAGCGACGTAACAGAAGAAATGTCTGTTTTTGCTCACGCACAAGCAACGCGCAATTCATCCCGCGACTTTTTTGTTGCCTTTTTTCCTTGCCCGCACGAACAACGGTGGAACGAAACAGAATAAACAGGTCCGTTTTTTGTAAGAAATTTTTCATGGTGAAGATTCGGCTTTAATCCATCGTCATGCTTTGAATAGAGCGTTTTAAATTAAAGCCTACGGTTAAGTTTTTAAGTAAATTATGACCTTCACTGGAATTTCATTTTAAAGTCAAAAGCCCTGTAATTATCTACTTTGCAAACCCAAACGAGTTTTAAAATTTGAAAAATCAAACTTCTCAAAGCATCTGACTTTTTTAATTTAATTTTGTCGACCAAACGATATTAAAATTAATATATACAGATTTTAACATTCTGGATTAAATGTTAAAATCAGTATTTAATTATTGTAAAATTGTATCACTTAAAACAATACGTGCAAATACGTCGGCGATTGAATCAACTATCAAATTGCAACCGAACGCCCGTAGCATTGACCTTCCAAATTCTCAGCAAGAACCTATGTCGCTTAACAATGGCGTCGCGATAATTTTAATATTCGCACCGCCTAACGATAACACATCTCCTTTCGCTCAGTGCGAGGCAACAATAACAATGCCCGCTCCAACTCTGGCGATGATGTCAGACCTTTAATGACCGCTGTGTTGCCCGCAGCATTTCACGAGCACAAACAATTTTTTGACTTGATTCAATGAAGGTTTATGTTTTAGCCGCACAGTTTTTCATGAGAGATTCACGTTAATTGAAACCTGTATTTGTCATGTTGTTACATTGTAATTCAATGGCTAATTAATCATTCAGATTGTCGATGTCATTATCAATATAACGTTTTTGTTTATTTTTTCTCATAGCAATAGTAGGATTTCAAATTAACATGATTGTATAAGCCAAATAAGCACTTGCAGTAATTAACCCCGTTTCTGGTTTCCTCTGAGCTATGTAAAATACTGGCTGTTTAGTTATTGAAACAACCTTATAGAAATCGCGTAACAGAACCGGTCGTTTCGCAATTCGGCACGCACATGCGTTAGCGTCCTGAGGAATCTCTCGGAGCCAATCATTAAGTTTTACCCTCCCATACATGTTGCAGAATTAGCAAATTTGTATTGTAATTTATTTAATTAACGTGCATACCAAATTCAGGAAAAAACTCATTTACGAGAATAAATTAAAAGATTTTTCTGTTTTATTCATATGTAAATATAACAATCAAGCTGTTAATTGTTATTTATTTGTCTTATTCTGTTCTTTCTAATAAAAATCCTCAATTAAACATAAGACTAATTATGTCATTAAGAGGCGTAATTTGAGTGTATCCACCTGACTGTAATTATTCTCCGTCATCTGCATTATTTGAAGAATTGAAATCCATCAAATAAATGATTGAAATTACCCGTGCCATGTTTGCTGGTCAAAATATATTGCTCATCAAGTTTTGGCTGAACCGAAATTACTTTGAAACACGCCTGGCAAAATTTAACCATTATTTATAATGGTGCAGGTATAACAACTTGCTGATTTCAAAGAGTGTAAGAAAAAAAAATGATCTCCAATATAAAAATTAATACAATATCTTTTTGTTGGTGATTTCAAACATACTAGTCACAGTAATAACGTACGTAGATCCATTGGTCCATTTGCTGCCCACCACAATCTGATGTCATCCATCCATCGTCCTTCCTCTGGGTTGCTTTTGATCCCATGGTCCAATCTTGCAACCGTTTGCACCAAGAATTGGTCTTCTTGCTATATGACCAGACTCCCAATTGAGCGACATTTGTGCGATCTTGCTGCGCATCCTGAAATTTTTGTAGGTCCTATCCTATCTATGAAAAAAAGAATATTAAAAAAAACAAATGGATATTAACAAATATGATGCAGATGCAGGCGCCATCGAAACCGGAGAATCAGTTGATTAATGACACGGCCCCTCTAAACCAGGCAGTTTTAGAAATCGCAGATGGTATACATTAATGTACATATTGTGGTCAAGTTTTACGTAATCCAAGTTACTATCATATTCTTGGCCGCAATAATTTTTGCCTTTATGACTTCCTTGAGTACTTGAAGTACGCCTACGATGCCAGTCGTCTTCCTTTTCCATATTCGTCTTAAATAAGAATCTTCTTTATGTTTAGTCAGAACACCTACGACATATGATCGGCATTTGGTGACGACTGGCGTTGCTAAATTTTTTTTTATTGATTGCCTTATACATTTTTCAAATAATATGTTTAACGTTTAATTGTTCCCAGTAAAATCGTTTTTTTTTTTTTCTTTTTTTAAGAAGAATTTTCAGTGTGGGTTTTGTTAATGTATAATTTTACAATACTAGTAACAGATTTTGACCATGATCTGTGAATGAATTAGTTAGTCTTTTCACAAATTCATGTTAATATACGTAAAGAACACTTGAGTATAATTTGGTTTTTGCCTTTAGCTCTCAAATTGCCAGACTCTGTAATAAAAGAGGCATTAGCATTTTTCAGTTGGATAATTGCAGTGCTCGTCGAGATTGTAGCTTGCGTTGCGCCGTGATGCCTCGCCATGCCTTCAGACACATTAATTCGTGTAATTTGTTGATGAGAAACATTTAACGGATAGTGGATATTTAGTACTCGGTATCTAAGTAGTATTTTTCTCCTAATAGCATGTTATTTCGGATATTTGCCTAGGTGTTAAGCCAAATATATTACAATATCGAGATTGTCTAGCCGAGGGCCAGGAGTATACATAGTTTGAACCGTTAATCTCCGTATAAAATTTCGTATAGTCCCTAAACGGGACAGTAACATTTCTAATTTTTCTCCCGGAAATTTATCTCATTTCTATAAATGTTTTTGTGCCACCAATGCCACCGATCTTCAGCTTTCGCTGTGTTAATTTTCCTCTAAAATTGTAATTGCGAGCAAATGATTATTTGTTACATAGCGATCTTCGGCGGCTTCGCACTGTTACCATTGAGACATATAAAAACTACAACAAAATCCGTTGTTTAGTTCTGAAGATCTAAGCATACATACAAACATAGGGACACACGCGGGAAGACACTTTGCTTACGAAATTAATTATATGGTGGTTTTCTTTGTTTTACCTAGAACCTATTCAGATCTCTTGTGTTCTATATTCTTCTCAATTTAAGTACCCCAAACTGAACGACATTGATTTGAATGCGAAACGAAAGTAGTTGCTACGCCACGCCCGAAATTGTTTTTGTTTTATTTAATTCGACTTATAGATATTTTGCAGCTAGCAAAGAGCGAAGGTCACAGTTTCAATTTTCTACAATGAGTTTGCAAAATGTATTTGCAGGTGCTACATCTAATTGTAAGATTGGAAAAAAATATCTCCCGCTTGCCAGCAATCTAAACCGGATCCAGACGCTGGTTGGTTATGAATTAATTAACAAAAAACAAAAGTAAAATGTTTCCTTGTATAATCATTTCTACGTAAATTAAGGTTTAAAATAAAAACAGTTATTTTAACGATACAATAATCTTAATCTCTCTTATCATAAAACTTTCATTGAATTGGCATTGCATTTATGCGCAATCTTGTAATCTACTATTTTAATTTTGTGTACAACGGTAAATGCTATCGCTAGCAAATCTTATCTGCTTAAGTTTGGAACAAGACATCATTGTATCTATAATTCATTACGTTTTATGGAACGAATGCATAAATTAATAAACTGATTTCCTTTTAGCACACTCTTTATTCAGTTAGATTTTAAGTACCTAAGTACTTAGTATGGCTTAAAGTGCAGTTGTTTATTTTATCCAGCCGTTTCAGAATAGTTTACTAGTTTCGTAGAAGAATCTTTATATCTAAATCTCATAACTAAGTAAGTGTTTAGCCGCATATTGCATTTTGATATGATTTTGGATCAACTTTATCCTAAATTATATCAATCTTCTCCGTAAATCTTTAAAAACGGTGTGATTGTCTTGCGTGTTTCTTTTTTATTTCTTTTATTGTAACTGGGTTAAGTTAGGAATCAATTCCTTACAAGAGACTTCTCGTACAAAGCATCTTTTTATCTTATTATTATTTTGTTTCAGGTATATCAGTGGCATATTTTCGCAAATGTATTGGTAAATAAACTACATTAAGTCCGGCTTCTTCAATTGTTACTTCTGAATAAAAAAATTTCATTCTATTCTATAACTCACAACTGAGTATCTAACGCAGTAATAGTGAATGAATGAAATTACACATATCTTTCAATTATTCCTTTTATCACAATCAATGACAATTCATCTAAATCTGAAGTACGGTATACGAGTACATTATAACTTCCATGCAAATTTTGCTTAGGACTTACTATGGTTACTATATTATTTTATTACTTATGCCGCTTGCACCACGGCATGATATATAATCTCAACTGAACGACAGCTTACTGCGAAATTCGTCTATTTTGAAGAAATCGAGGTTTATAGTCGCGCATTCGTTGGGTTTAATTGGGACTTCCTGTCGCATTAAGGTTTAAAGTTACGGTCTTTATAGATGTTGACACACATTCAGTCCTAGTATTCTTAGCTACTTTTTTTTCTTCTCTCAATGCTAACAACCTCCCTGAGCGGCTAAACTGTTATTTCGGTATTGAATCTCATTTTGCACGACGTCTGATCAAAGAAGATCTCGACGGATTCTCTCCATGTGACATGGCCGCTAATTGCTTGGACTGTAGAGGGCCATGCCCTGTGGCTGTCGCAAAATGTTGCTGCCGCCGTGACAGATACGCGATACCGTAACGTTGTCGTGTTTTGTATGGATGGATATTAATGAATATCCGGCATCGCTATCTTTGCTTTGTGTTTTGTTTAAAAACAAAAGCTTTGGTTGAAAGAAGTTGTCATATTTTGTATTTTGAAAGATGTTATCTTTAATTTCTTAACTACTTTAATAAGCTTTTATATTTAGATTATTATAATTACAGCTGTTCAATGTATGCGTTTCAGTCAACAATACCTAGCCATTACTCGAGTTATATATAATTTTTTTTTCAATGTTTACTTTCAATGTCAGTCTACGAGAAATAGTTATCGCATTGTTTTTATGTCATTGTCCTACTTCATAATTATATTAAAAATGGGAAAGTTTGTGTGGATGTGGGCTTGTAACTGTTTAACGCAAAATGGACTATATTTAGATCCCAAAATTCACACGGAAGCGAACCCCCGAGCTTCCTTTAATTACTTCATAATAATTTCCGTTTAAAATCACTGTTATGTATTGTGCATTGTACGCGACACTAACATGTTCTACGAAATCAAGATGTAACAATTTGCTCCCGGTTATCCCCGTCCAACAATTACAATTGCTTCCTTCGTAAATGACGGCCGTCTTAATTCTCCGAAGCGCGTTTTCCCTTTGGCACTGAAGTCGCTGTTATTAGAGATAACTCGAACTCGAAACTGTAATTTTTGGCTTGCTTCTGGCAGGTAGGTGTTTTCAGAGCGGATTATGTACATTTCTTAGTGACAACACTAATATGTTTTTTTATTTATTTTTTTATTTATGCTAGTGCGGTGTGGTTTCAGGCACACTAGGACCACTCCCAACTATCCTATGGTTGTCGCGACTAAGAAAATAAGCGCACATTACATCTAATGCAAGCAGCAATTGCTGGTCTTGTAGAGAAGAAAAAACATAGTGTGCCAGCTGCTTCTCTTCCCGATTGATTTAAAAGCCAATCAAGGCAGAGACTAATAAAATTTGGATTCTTTTAATCGATGGGCTAGCTACCTGTCACTATTTTGAATCTCAATGCCATCATTGTGCCATACAGTTGAACGTGCCTTTGAGTTGCTTATATCTACCTCGTAAGCAATAAAGACGTGACTATATGTATAAAAGTATATTTTGAACTGCTTTTGCTCGAGTCCTCAAGGGTCAAACTTAGTCATTATCTGGAAATAGCAATGCAACTGTTGCGAATTGTAACTAATGACCGCGGTGTCTGCGATACATGAGTGCGGTCTTGTGATTAATTATCCACGGACATAATCATTTGAGACGAGAGTTTAAATTTAAACAATGCCCTAACACTTACAATCTCGCCTTTAGTATTCTGATATCACAAGCGCCTGCTGCCCCGTCGGCGTAAAATGAAAAATCCCGTTAACTTCCATTCCATCCCGTGAAAATTTTGGGTATTCCTCTCTTAGTGCACCCTTAGACCACATAAAGAACCAATATGCAAAATTTCAAGTCTTTAGACCCAACAAAAATGTGGAAATATTGGAAAAAAGGCTTTCTGACAAAAAAGGTAAAGTTATATCGAAGGTTTATATTACAAGTCGATGTCTATTACGGGACGCTAGTAGATTTATAAAGTCTTGCGACATTTACCTGTGCATTGAAAATTCATTGCACTAAAATGAATAACTCGTTTGAGGTGGTTTTTTCTCAATGTCAGTTCCGACATAATCAGACCGGATGGAACAAAGATAAGATTAAGATAATAGGCCTAGTGCAAGGGAAAGTCGTGGATGATTAGATGACATTATGATGGATGAGCAAGGTTAACGTTTATTCGTGATGCATTTTGGTTGTGTTAGCTCGGAAAGAATGGAAGAAAATGAAGCCGATGTTATCTGCCTAATCAAAAAAAATTGAGGTAATAAAGTCTTGAATTATACTAACTTGATACACAAAAACTTCAATAATGACAAAAATGCAAAGAAAAGGAACATATCACAAAAGTGCAGCTTATTTCAAATGAAATCTATTACAGCAGGCATTTAAGTGTAGAAATTAGGAAACGTTATTGTGAATTATTTTTTATAAAAATCAGTTAGCGAGATAAACAGATTTATAATTTACCTAAATTATCGTCACTTTTTTATCGATATAATATCACATTCAATGTCAATAAATGAATTCAAAGCATTTAATATGTTTTCCAGCTCAAGGTCAAAACACAAGCGAGAATTTAGACGAGCTTTAGAATTCATCAGAATAGCATAGACATTATCTTTTCTGAGAATTCTGTGATGGCGATATTGTTATAATTGCAATGATAAGAAGTGAGGCGTGGGAATTCGCCCACGAATCGTTATAATTCATAGACAGGTTCTCACGGGTATTCCCCGTCCTGCTTCTCATCTTAAGTATCGTCACAAGTCGTACATGCACATAAATAAAATCACGCATCTTTCCAGGAGGGTTAGGTAGAGACTGCATCTTTCCACTTGCCACGATCCCTGTATACTTCTTTCGCTTCATCCGCATTCATTCCTGTTATTAAACAAGTAGAGTAGGTGTATTCCTATGATATTCTAGTCTTCGGTTTATTTAAGTAATCATTTTGTTAAATATTCATTCTGGACTGGACCAAATTTTATTTGCAAACCTTAATCGTCAAGGATTCTAGCATACTAGCTTTTCCTCTCCTGTGGGAATATCCAGAAAAAAATAGCCTTATGTCATTGTAATTGGTCCAGTACATTTTATTTTCTAATAGATTTTCATACAAAAACTAATTTTTTTCCTCTTTATAAGCTTCTCACCACTATGAAGAGGAGCCTGGGATATGCCTTTTTTTTAAATAGATAGAGTAGTAGTAGACAACAATTGCAAATATCTATAAGTATTGGGTAATTGTGGTTCACTTTTCCATGTATCTTCTTAACGATTATACATTTTCGCTTGGTATTCGCGACTTTAACATTATGCAATGAAATTTACTTGCCGACAGGTAGTAAGTAATTTATTCAATTCTTTATAATTGCTAATATATGTATTTGCTTTCGTTTGAATTACGTGTAAATAGCGTCTAATTACCGTATAACACGATGTCAGCGGCGCGACTGATACGGTTCTTAATTGATGAGTTATCGCGTTGTTTTGTACTGGTTCTTACATAATCACGTCTTTATCCCATACATATATAAACATTCGAATTTTAGCCGACAATATGTTTATTATAGCTGGAGCTAGTCCTAAAAATTATAGACATGGTTGTTTTATTACCAGCAATTTTTATTCTTTAAATATGCACATCGATTACATATGAAAATAATTAATGAAATGTTCTCAGAAACAAGTAAAATTGACATGTCACCATTTGCCACGCCGCCAAGGTATTCCGCAACAAACACGCTCGTAATGAGAATAATGATAGAAGCTTGCGCCATAGATCCAAGCTAAACGCGTGCGCAGCTTGCCGATAGCGGAAAATCGCTTACTTGCGCAAATAAAGCCACTGGTAATCTTATCCTAATAAGATTTACTATATTGAGATCGTACAGAACTGGCCGCAACTTTACGTTTATCGATAATTTTGTCTATTAATATTTTATTCTCGACGCCTTGTAATGTGCATCAGCTTTCACCTCAAGTGATATAATTTGATCACACGTTTAATAATGTTTCTGACATAAATGTTACATTTTGTAATACTTTATCACTATCTATAATAATCTTCCACTAAGCCACGTCGGTTATGAAATATAACATAAGCAGTTCCAGGATTTCAATTGCAAATGTTGCATGATATAACATCGTTCAAATGATAAGTTTTATCACTTCGTTTCGATAGTTTAATGTTGCCAATTAGCTTCGTAGCAGACGTTAAATCTTGCCGCTGAAACAATACTAATGTACGACAAATTAATATATAAATCTTCTGTTTGAAAATATTAAAAAAAGGATATCCAAACTGTACTTATACAGCTATAATGACAGGAATAGAAAATGCTTAGATGGTTTGTTCTTGTGGAGAGGATGAATGAAAACTTGATTAAACAAATGTACAAGAAGACTGTGAATGGTAACCGTGGTGTGGAAAGGTCTAGACGAATGTAACTTGAGCAAATTAGGAATTTCCTGACAAAAGGTCAACCCAGAAATATCCGGAACGAGCTTGTACGAAAAGACTTATGAATGTGGATGAAGCGAAAGAAGTATGCAGAGATCCTGGCAAGTGGATAGATGTAGTCCCTGTCTATCCCCCAGGGAAAGAGGCGTGTTTTATTTATGTATACGAAATCCATGCAATTCAATGGTTCACAATATAACTACTTTACTGTACAGGTAATATTTCATAAAATAATCAATTGGGTCGCATTGCATCAATAGAAGTGTGCACGCGAATGTAGACACCATGGTGCATGGCGTTGGCATCGCAATCCAACTATGTAATCTTCGCATGACGATGAAGCATGCACTTTGAAAACTTAGACTGAATCGAGGACACCATTTTAAGAACCAATAGTTAAAGTAGTTATTAATTGTTATAAGAAAGATATTTTTGTATTATTGTTAATGGAAGATTATGTTGGACAAGTCTAAAAATTATAGAGCAGATGACATTATTGAGTGAGAACAAAAACTTAACTCGATTGACTTACACTTCTTAAACTAAACAAATATTTTGTTTATTAATAAAGCAAAGCTAAATTACAGGCAATTTAAATTAATTGCATTAAAGCAGCGAAAATTTGCACCTCATCAATTTTCCTTGCATAAGTTTCCCATTGCATGTGTTTAGTAGCTCGAACGCTCTATAATTTATGTTCGCAGACATAATAATTAAACAAGCAACGTATTGAAATGTTGCTGTTTGATTTATCCTGACTGCAGCATTGCAGTTTACTAGAAACTCACTACTACTAACATTATTGATTAGACAATTACTCGTTATTGCTATGCCACTTCTGTTCGTGTCTTGATTATTGTCAATTTTCAGAAAATAATACCCTTAACGCCTAACAAATCTATTTGATGAGAAAAGTGTTATAGATATTATTTTATTCATATCACACATCTCTTCAGTGGAGGTAGGCAGATACTAAATTGAGACACTGCCACGATCCTTACATACATCCACATATTTTTTATTTACTAGAACTTTCTTGGACATTATAGTATCAGGCCATGCTTTTTTTTATATATATAGACCAATGTTATTTCTATATTAAAAACATACTTAAATAATTTGTATGCGACAAATTGTAACAAGTAACAAAGATACCTTATAGCTATTCGTCCCAGCCAACATTTTCTTGGAAGATTTCCACAGACGGCAGTTGGGAGCCAGTTCTCAGAATCTTTGCAAGATGTTGTTATCCTTCATGTTCGACAAAAAGATCATCGGGAATCAGCTCAATGTGGTTATTTTTGCGGCTTAACTGTCAACAATGCACTATAAGTTTATTATGATTCTACTGAATATAATGAATAACTAGTGTGGTCACATCACAATGCGCTATAATTGTCACAAACATACATACATACATAAAATCTCGCCTCTTTCCCGGAGGGGTAGGCAGAGACTACCTCTTTCCACTTGCCACGATCCCTGTTCACAAAATGTACCTAATTTTCGTCAATCGACCAACAAATTGTTCTTTTTCAATGGGCATTATTAAAACACTCCTACACTAATATTGCCGCATCATTGCCGTTCAGAAATTTGTGACCCAAAGCCATTGCTGGAGTTAGCCAGCAATAGATCATCGAACTGCGGATCGACGTACTCAACACCCGCCGCAAAGAAATCGGATAGGTCTTTGATGCTCATCAGCTCCTAGTGCTGCTTTAAAGAGGTCACATACTGGGTGTTCATTAGACGAATTCCAGCTTCCACAACTTGTAGCTATGGCAAAAAACGTTTGCGTCATTTCATTCCGCATTTCGCTACGTCTCCAATGATGGTGGGAGATTTTTTTCATGATCACTTGTCGGAACGCTCTATCCGTCGGTCCGTCACGCGGACATTGACCGTGCTTCTACTATTCAGGGTGTTTGGTTACTACAAATGTATTTCTACCACACGCATGAATTTACTTTTTTATTGCATTTTGTCTTCTTTGTATTTATAACACTGTTACACCGAGGAATCAATAATTTTATCGATTCTAATAAAACATTATTCAGAATTTTGGTGTCGCTTGATTTAGTAAGTTTGCAAAGAACAAGATGAGTGATGATTGTTCGTCGAAGTTTTTGTTTGAAATTTCTGAACAACAATGTTTTTGCATACCGAAAATATATGAATTCATTATTGAGTGATATATGGTTTTTTACGTAAATCAGTAACTTTGTGGTGTATAAAATAAATATTATCAGTTACAACTCTTATTAGTTTTGATGCAAACCTTTATCTCGCTAAACTTAGATTTTTCACTTAAAAAATATGTGATTGATAACCTTATCTTTGGTTTCAATCAAAATCCTTATCTATTCCCGTTAGGGTTGTTGCTTCTTTGACGTTTCATAACGGCAAAGAAAGCTTTGGACTTCCTTTAAGGCATGGTATGGCTATCACAAATGGTGTACGCAAATCAAGGTGTGCAGGTTGTCAGGCTATGCCTATGTAGGTATAGTATAGATAGCGGTGAGCGGATATCGGGCGGGCGGCGAGCACGCGGCCGCAGCGCGAGCGCGCCCAGTCAGAGTGCCGCCGCGCCACCAGACGCACGCACGACCTGCACGTGCAAGCAATATACGTTCACATCCAATCCATCACAGAACTTTGCATTTTTTGGAACTCGATCTCTTCCCTTTTTGTTACACCGATGATGTCCGTTTGCATGTATCTCGTCTGCCCTTGGTTCTTCCTCGTGATCTATTTGGGATTTTTGATGCTGGACGTGTGAGCCGGCGTCGTCGGCATCGTCTGTAGTATCGGTTGTTGAGAGCGCAGGCGCGGCGTCGCGATCGATACGCCGCCGTAGTTTCAGCCTGCGGGTCGGTGTGAGCCGTGCGTCGCGCGAGCTAACACGCGGGTGGTGTTGGCGCGCTCCGGCGACGGTGCGAGCGGGGTGCCGCGTGCCGGGAGCGCCGGTGGTGTTATGTGGGGCGAGTGCCTCTGCCGGGACCGCTGAGCCAGCCTAGCCGGCCGCCACGATCGCTCCGCACGCGTCGGGCACGCGGCCGCGCGGCGCGCCCGCCATGAGCGCGGCCACGCCGGACGTCCGCGGCGTTCAGCCAGACGCTGCTTCGTTGCATGTCGCCTTGCCCAGGATCAAGCCTGACCTCGGCCTCAACGATGCGACGCTTTTTGCAGTATATTGCTTCATCAAGAATTTCATTGGGTGAGTAGTGGATGATTCTCTTTCAGGCTCCAGAGCAACATCAACAAGAGCACGCATCAATAACATAAAGCCACTATAGTAGATCACTTAATCCATCAACTCTTTGGCCACTTTTTGTCCTAAATGAGACCAATTTGACCATAATTATTAATGGATTCTATTCTACCATAAAGAAAAATGAATACTTATAGTTATTTGAGCTACCCCATGCTATTATACAAGGGCAAATAATGACATTTTAAAGAACACGTTAATTGGTTCCTAGCCTCTTAACTAATACAGCACAATAAATTATTGCAAGGCTATTTTATGATTTAAGATTTTATATTAGGAAGGGGCAATTTATCTAGTAATTGGTCAAGGTGATTGTGTCGAAATCTAATGTGTCGCCAATTTACGTAATGAGCAAAAATAAAATTTATTACAAATGTTTGTTTTGCCATAAACATTAATTTGGATAATTATACCTAATCATATTAGTTCCGTCATAGGAACTCATGCTAGCCTCCCAGACGCTTTAGGAATCATAGTGCGTCTATTAATCACCTATTTGCGCCGTACTCTTTAACATCGTTTTATCAATTTATCTGAAGATTTATTTTCGGTTAATTTATTTACCTTTTCCTAATTTTGTTAAAGTTAACATGACAAAAATTTTGCTGAATATCTTTCCTCTGTTGTTATTATTTGTTTTTGTCGGCTAGTAAAGGTATCTTTGTATTCTTCGTACTGTCTGGAACATTTTTAAATATGAATTATTTTTGTTAGGTTAGCAATGTCAGGACCATATTAATACCACCACATACAGTGTGTACAACATACATGCACGTGTGCTAATTAAATCTACAATCAAATTCGATACCTAAATAAGTAATAATAATTATTCGTGTGTATATGCAATTCATATTATTATCAAGCCACAACAATTTGACTGAGCTAAACCTTGAGTATTCCAAACCAATACAAATGCCCACAACTATGTTTACCCCTTTTATCGCATGAGAAACGCTTGGCTAACGTTTGATAAGTATTACCTGCTATGTTGTAGAATAGTCTTCTTTCAATATTTTAGTCGTTTACTGTAATTAGTGCAACTGACAACAATAAGGGCGAATGTTACAAAACCTAAGAGAAAGTCTTCGTTTAGAAAGTACGCTTTGTTTTGTTTTCATGCCCAGATGTTGTGGCCCTTGGTACCTACTTGCTAGATAAACACCAAACCCATTAGATAAGCATGCCCGATAATTCACTGTGGTTCCGCTAAATCTCTTATGTAAGTATGTACTTGACTTACAAATTAAATATCTAATTGCTACTTTTCAAGTTTATTAATTCATTTGCAATTCACATTGTTTAACTTTTTGTTTTGCAGTACTAAACACATTGATGTTCTATTTACCATAAACATTCTTGGTCGAAT
The DNA here is from genome assembly GCF_032362555.1 of Amyelois transitella. NCBI lineage: Eukaryota > Metazoa > Arthropoda > Insecta > Lepidoptera > Pyralidae > Amyelois > Amyelois transitella. The sequence continues at coordinate 2,694,704 of NC_083506.1, read as the reverse complement.
GCATTGTATTGAATCAGCGCACGTGTTCTACGTTGCTATGAAATTCAATTTTTCCTCAACAGAATTTGTTGCTATTCGCACTCACGTGGTCTTAGACGACCTCATAGCTTATGAACATGGATATTCTACGAATGTTTTAGTTGTGTAACGAGATATATGCTCAAACAAGACTTGCTGATTGAATTTATATGCAAGATATTGCTTTGTTGCACTGAGCCTGGGCATCATCACTTTCACAAGAAGAAAAGGGAAAGTCCGTGTGGCGCCTGGCCCGGTCCCTTGTGGTCAGATTAACTAGCTTATTGAGCAGCACTGATTCTTCTTGTTTATTTCATTTCACACTTATAGCTTTACACTAATAGTTAACGATTTCCCTCCTTACCAGGCAATTTAAAATTTCTCCAATCTTACTATTTTTGTTGTGGTTTGTTATTAATTTATAAACTTTCGATAAATTTTCTTACTAATTATGTAACTTCAACTAGCATATAAATTTGCGCAACAATTGTTCGAATCGATTCGATATTGCGTGAATGTTTATCTCAGAATCAATCTCTCGGTTAACATGCACTATATAGCTCATTTCATAGTATGTTTGGTATAAATCTCATTTGCTCTTTTGTCATTTATTTTTCTTTATCCTTAATTAATATGTGTCAACCGTATCTTTGTTTATCAATGTTCTACAATCTAACAAATGTTCTCATTAGTGGTCCGCGCTTAGATCTTGATTCATTCGTGACATCCTTCATTTTGTGTTGTTCCCCAGAATACATTTTACTACTTTTCACACTTCGTTGATATCTGTTCCGGTTTTCTGTTAAAATATTTTATTTTTATTTTCTCATAATTTCTTCTTTATTGCTTAAATATTTTCCTTATTTCAATGTTTTCATTACATTTGATGTTGTCATTGTCAGTCACCTGTCTGATTAGTTAACCATGCGTTTTGATTTGATAAGAGATTGTGCGTGTAACGGCAACGCACGCAATGAAACTTATGTTGCATAACAGACGATGTTTAGATTTTCAACGCACAAAATACTGCGTTATATCACTTTATTGCTAGTATTAAGTTTTTTCATATTTTACATAACAAAGCATTGCAGGGACTATAAATCTCGACTTGCTTAAAGTCTTCAGGGATCTTACTGGTATTATATTATTGCAGCATAACATCTAGGTATTTAGTAGAAAGAACAATGGCAGAAAAATAGTTGAAAATAAAATGAGCGTCTAAAAATGTTACTTAGGTACAACTTATTAAAATATTTTTTTATTTATTTACGTAAATAACTCAATTTTTATTGAACCCGTAGAAAAAACAACACATTTAATAAAAATCTAACTTGATTTCCTGTACTTTCTTATTTTTCGTACACTATGGTGTTACCACCCAATAAAATTCGTCTGGTTTTATTTTAGCGACTACGAATATAAACTATTTCTTTAACTAATTGGATACTTGTAATCATTCAATAATTAAAAAAGTATATACTACTTACCTACTTAGTCAAAAATAATTATGTTTTTATGCATTTTTAAAATGCCTGTAAACTATTTTTGCCGAGCTGTTTGATTTTATTGTAATGACAACACTCAAAGGTCGCTGTGTGTCAATCACAAATGCCCCCGTGCTTTTTGTGTCGGTTGTGTTTGGAATTGTTTTATGTGTTGTTTTTATTCATTTCTTCGATTTGGATTGCCTATGGACTCTGATATTTCTTTGTGTGACCTGTGCTTGCTTTAAGGATTTCGATTTTGCCTCCTAATTGTTTGACTGTGCCATCGCTTCTTGGATTTTGAATTTGTTGCCGTTTTAGATCAATGAACATGGCATTTCGTCATAGAAATACTCGAATCCGGTGTGCTAATTGATGTTGTGCTCATGTTATGACTGTGGTATGGTATTTAGGATGGGCCAGACATGAAAACAATATAACTGCACCAGCTGAATTCTTAGATCGTATAATTATAAGATAAGATGATGAGGAAGAATAAAAAAAGATAAAAATATGGAAATGTCTTATTTAAAAAATACCCATAATAAGAACTGAGATAAGAATCTCAGTTCTTTTTTGACTCCCTCAGTTTCTAGCAGTCTTTTGTTTTGTGATTGCCGTGGGTTCCACTCCCGTTAAGATAATTGTTGGTTTGAGTCACTTGAATTACAATTAAGAAGGATTGATGACGGCTCAAGTAGGGCTTGTTATAGTAAGAAGTAATGTTGCGGGGACGCAGAGCGTAGTCGTTCCTCGGTATTTTACGCACATGTATTAGTACACGCTGTATGGAACAATTTGCCAGATTCGTCTAAATAGAATTATTGATTAAGTACTAAATAAAACATTCTTATAATCTTTAGTCGAAGATATTTTCATTACAAAAAACTAGATTCGTAGGTACTGATAGAAGACAAGTATCCTCCAGTATTTGTTATTGACAGTTGACAATGACAGATAACCTCAAAAAATCTAAAAGTTCAAATCGAAAAATCTTTTTTTTTCCGGCTTTTTTAAGACGAATATCTTTAAGAGATTTATTCAGTAAGTGACGGACAATATTTTAAGGTATTTTTGATGCTAAGACGCTGCCGGTTAGATTCAACTATTTTTATGTATGGGCATCTGCCATTGTTCTTTTCGTAATGATAAAATAAATAAAAATTCGATGATAGCAACATAGTTAGCCAAGCGTTTATCATTTGAACCATCAAACCAGGATCTCATCCCGTATATTGATTGACGTCGCCTTGACGTTTCATGGTGCCACCCTACCAAAACGCCCTGTACTCAAGGCCGTCGGGAATAGGGACGCGCGCATACCCACCACTCTCGCTTGCTATTCACTTTCAGTGTGTACAAATTCACCGCGCGGGGAGGACGCATTTGCACCCCATTTTAATCCAGGCCAACCCGCGATATTGAACAATTGTTATCCCTTAAATAAAAAATATCAACAAGTGCCCTGGAGGACTCATTGAAGCATCACTTGTAAGTACTAATATATGTTTTTGAGCTTCTAACTGTACACTAAACAAACTAGGTCACTCTTCCGTGTCCTCGGCGCGGCTTGCAAGGTTTTTTTATTTATGAATGGGTGTGTTGTTTTCGTGTTTGTAATTCCACTTTTGTAACTATTTCAAGTAAATCATTTGTTTCTTTTTTAATTTCTGTGGCTATATAGAATATAATTGATAATTGAAAATAATAATATTAGACTTGACTTTGGTATCGAATTGTCTTCAATGAGTCTTGAAGAATTTTATTATTATAATCGTAAAAAATCTTATTCAATTCCCGGAGGTCTAATTTCTGGAGGAGTTAAAGTATCAACATTGAAAATCCACAGTAATAAGGTTTCTTTTAAATGTATGAAACAATGATCTGAATGAGAGAAGCCTCACCCATTGCAGTTATTGAACGCTGCATTAGGTACTTTCTGACACTATCGGGCGTGGTTGGAAATGTGGACTAATTCATTGTTCAATCACAATATCATCTATGTTTTGAGAAACATAGCGAGGTATTAATCTTTATAATAATTTTAAGCGTAAATTAGAAGCATTCATAATATATCAAAATACAACACAAAAATACTATTATCGATATATGTGGAATGAATAATTATTGGTCATTCTAGTTTTTGATATTGGATGAATTGAAGTTTTCTTCACTTTTCATGCAAAGAAATGTGAAAAAATTTGCATCGAGTTCGTCGATCTCTGGTCTGGTCTTCAATACTGCTTATTGCCTTCGTAGTTTCTCCTTCACTTCCTCTTTTCTGTTCACGATTGTAGTGCAATCGGAAGCACAACAGTGCGTTGGTCGATTACGTCCAGATAAATCGATCGAATCTCATTTGTCTTGTGTAGAAAGTTTATAATTGTGGCTTTGGATCTATACTCATTACGTTCCTTACAAGTAACTTCCAGAAGTAATTTCCTATCAATTTACAAACCGACCAACAGATTTTGATCAGTTGTAAATTCAACAGTATTTTCTCAATGATCATACTTAACGATGGTGTCTCAAGTTGTATTACTAAACAGTGCATTACCGATGCATTTATTACGTACAAACATACTTGCATTTGTTTCTGCCGACGTAACTTGCACCGCTCGTGCGTTTGTTACGAAAACCACACATACTTTACCCGTGCTGCTCTCGATGTTCGCGGCAGCTGTCGCCCCCTCCGAAAATAAATACATAACACGCACTCGTAAAAATTCTACAAACGGTCACTTTCGAGTGAGAGAGAGAAGGACAAAGTTTATGGTCGAAAAACCAGACTGGCTGCAATACGACTTTTGATGATGAAAGTTGTTGAGCGAATATGGTGGTCATAACTTTTTGTACCGTGCTGTAAAATTAACTGAAAATATTAAAGTAACCCTGGACTTTAGAAGTTTTATTCTCAAACACCATTGCTATATGGTTTTCAATAATAAGTCAAACCAATAGACCAAAACAATCTTTGACAACATTGAAATGGACAATACTTAAGTCGTTCATCTGCTGCAGTGTGAAAGCCGCACTTCCTGTGTGCATCAGTATCAGGTGATTCTATTTCTATCTCTCCATGAACCTGTTTTGTTTGAATTCACGTTCAAAGTTTGGTATTTTAAATTTAAAACAGAAAATCACTGATATTTATTCTGAAACTAGTTTAGGAATATCCAAGGCTAATGTGTGTGACGCAAATATGCAAATTACCTTGAACATGTCCTTGATCCATTTCGCGTTGGAAGCTGAGGCGTGTTCTATCTAACCAAACTCTACGTTTGAACCAGCACAATGCTCGTGTGACCCATTTCATTTCTCCATTGTGATCCGAAGATATCTAAAGTTTTAATTTTTTATCATTTCATTATCATTTCAAGGAAAACTACTAATCCACTTTCGTTTATACACAAAAGTTTCGGAAGCCATAGTTTACAACGTATCGTACGTTTTTAGCTTTGTAGCCTAAATATAAACATGAAATTTATTCTGTCTCACATACAGCACCTTGCGCTCTCATCGGGCACTTATAAAAAGCAGCGGCGAGGTCAAAGCGTTCGCGGGCTGACAGTGCGGAGCCCGCACGCGCCCTGATACGACGCCTCTATTGAAATCGATGTTTCATTTATTATCACGTGCATCAGTGACGTAAAACTCCGATGCAACAACAGAGCCAATGGTTCTTGGCAAGTCGACGCCAATTCATTGAGGTGTATTCTTCAGAAGATTGCCACGCGCTGTGTTGTAAAGTCGTGTCCGCATGGTGCAAAAGTTGATGGCGGAGTTGAAGGTGCTCATAGGGAAGCGAGCGCCGCCGGTCGGGCCGCCGGTGACGGCTCCCCCCGCACCGCCCCCTCCACTTCTGCAGCAACAACAGTACACACGCAAGGATCTGAAGGCTAACCTTCATAGGCACATGAGTATCGTATTAGACAGGTTAGTTGTGATGTGGCAGCTCAAAACTTTGAACTGTCAACATTACTTATACGTATTAACTTTACTACGTCATCCACGCTCCGGCGATTGAAATGATTGAGCTAGATGATGATGATGATAGTTATAAATTATGTGCTGCTGTAATAGAGATCCTGTTAATCTTAGTAAAGTATTCTCTTAACTCATGTTTATAGCACGGCAGTGACGACGCAAAACTGTTGTGTTAGAGATATTTATAAAGGCAGGCCAACATGAACTTTGTTTAAACAATCATGAATGAGAAATTGTATGTGTAGCTTCTAATTATATCTTTCAAATTTAACTAAACTGAAATGTAAAGTGGTTAGTCCATCAAGGGTATAAAGCTGTATTTACATAAATTTGGATAAGTATATATGAAAATCAACAAGAATGTTGATAGCCAATACCTATGCCCTTTATAATTGAAGGGCATGAGCTGCCCAATGTCACTGTTGACATCGACGAAAGCGTTCATGACCACATCGATAGAGTGATGGATAGGAAACTTCTCACGCCAATGCGGAAACATAGTGAAAAATAGCTGTTTTTATTTAGCCGGTATATTGGTAAATATTCAGTAAAATAGGATGAAAAATTTCCGATGTTATTGATCTTTTATTAAGAAAATAATTGAAGCATTAATATAAAAATGTAGTAAATTTTTATCTCTACCATTTTAGTCACGCATTCGGGGTAGGGAAAGACAAAAATACAAAATTAGAAACAAAAGATTGCCGTTGAAAATTTACGTTTTAAGCTTTATAATCCACAATACCTATTCAAAACAAACAGATGTAATGAGTATTGTATGACAATTTACGACATGGCGAATCCTTGAATAGGGCTCGTTGCCAAAGGCAGAGACAACTCGACTGAAGTAATCATCTCTAACAATAGTCGATGTCATTATTTGCGGTCACATATGTGCATGAAGGGGCGAAAGCTACTTGAAACAAACACTGCGATTGTGGATTGCGGCTATACCGCAATTGTAAAAAATACTAACTATGTAAATATGTATAAACTTTCTCATGTCTCTGCTTAGCTTTTCAGTATTTTTTTTTTTGTGGAAACATTTTGATTTAATGATTTGTAAGAATTCTTTCAAACTGTGTGTATTTACGTAAATATATCTCACGACTCACGACATTATGATGCTGCTGGAACACATTAAAATCTTTATAACAAAGTTGACTCCTACATACACATTACTTACTTTACAAAGTGAATCATATGTTGCAAGAGCAATCTGATAGAAGCACAGCAAATGGATACAATACGCAATCTTTCAATTTTCCAATAAATTTTCTGTAAATCAGTAATATAAAATGGCTCATCAAGTATAACACAAAATATTTCGGAATACGCATAATTTTAACAATTGCAATTAAATTACAATGCTTGCGTGCTGACGCGTAACATTCTGTTTTTTTTACAACTGTAGTATATAACTGCTGATGTTACTAAGCATGGCAAAACGAGCAATAATAAGCAAGCTAAAAAACCTATTCTTGTTGTTTTATAAAAGGCTCCGGCTATATTTTATCTCAATTTATTTTAGGATAATCCCTTCATGTATTTTGGTTTAATATAGGGTACACGTTACCTGGTGATTGGACGTTCGGTATTATTAAAAAATTAGCTTATTTTTTCATTTAAGTGAACCAAGTAAATCACATGATTCAAAACTATTTAAATTTAAACATATAAGTACATTTAACCTAATTTTATATATATGTAATAATAAACGGGCAAAACTCCAAAACAAAGTAAGTCCTAACGTTAACAAAGCTCATTGCGATCGAATCTCATAATCTATGTTCGACTGCAAGTGTTGTGAAATCAATATATCCGCAGCGATTCTCTTTGTCCGTGCTATACAAAATTAATAGCCGGTAGCACGAACTAGCGTTCAATTAGAGCTTTTTACATTTTGTACCTGTGGAATATTTATTATTTGTGGACAATACATTATCTATTTAACAACTACAAGTTTTTTGGTCAAGACTTCGTATGTACTCACTATTTGTTAGTATAAATATTTCCTTAAAATCTCAACATACAATTGACATATTTATTTTGTTATTACTATCGATTGACACCAATTCACATGTTTACATTTGGTGATTTGTCCAATTAATCGAAAATTGTCACGAGAACGTTACGATGGCCAATATTCGCGTTATTTGCGATTGATGTATGTCGAAATGTGTCGAACAGTTGGCAGCTGATGTGTTTATGTCATCATTATATCGACGACTGTTCGAGAGGGGGGAATGGAGAGGGAAATAATTACACGCTTCCTTAAACAAGGCAGTACGGTCGGCTCAGAAGATACCTGTGCCACCTCGCCTTGATTGGTGTACGGGAGATGGCCCATATATCTCTTGAGACGCGTGTACAAGCGATGATAATAGAGTACGCTGTAATATTGTATGTGACAGATATTTGTCAAAATTAATTATTTTTTTAAGTGTCTCTTTGTCAAAAAAAAACATAAGAATTTGGTATAAAATTATCAAGCGTTATACTATTTAGAAAATGTCACGAAAATAAGTGTTAAATTAAAAATAAGATTGTGTAAAAAAAATTGTAATACTTACATTTTATTTTGAATTCAATGATTAATAGTTATCCAGAAAGAGAGACTGGCCTTGTACTCAATGAATGATTTAAAATTTATGAAGTGCCACTCTAATGTACATTATTAGTAAACTCAAACGACACCACATAATTGCCACATACGTGATTTTAGAATATGCCAAGAAAGCACACAATTATATTAGGCTTTCATGAATAGTATACAAATGAAACACCTACAATTTTGGTTGAGATCTTTTATGGAATAGAATAGGTTAGAAGTAAAAATGAATTCGTTAATGAAAATAATCTTTGTAACACTAAATAGAATCTATCCATGACAGAGTGATGCACAATCGATATAAACTGAATTAAGAATATAAAATTGCTAAAAACTAAACATGCTCAGCAGTGGGTTGTCGAAAGCTGCTAATGATGATATGATAGCAAATATAGACGAAGCAATACCAAAAATTAGACGAAGTGAAAATTATTTTGAGCCAACATTCGCACAAGAAAATATATTTTTTTAATTTATAAATGTCTTCATGCTCGTACCACTTGACAAAGAGTTATGGACCCTGTGTTTTATAGGAATATTCTTATGGTAGATATTATTTATATTGCTCACCTGGATCGTTTCCAGAGGAATGCCGGAATGGCGTGGCACGTCAGTCTAATCGTGGCGATTCGATTCTTTTAGTAGTACGACGTCCACGTATTAATTGTATAATTCACCGCAACATCGATATGATCGCTAATGTTCGGATTACGGCGGGCGGCGAGGGGTGCTTCGTCGTTGACCGCAGTCGTATGCGCCGAGCCGCCCGCGCACAGCCGCCCCGAGGCCACACAGAAGCCGTTTTGTGCTTGGATTAGGTCAACACTCTTATTCGCGTGTATACCTTATCGTGCTCTCATTATCGCATTAAACCTATTTCGATGACGGATCGATCGGTTCTGCCCTCGGCGTAAAACGATGGCTTGAAATTTTCGTGTGGCGAACGAGAGCGGTCGCGCATATATCGGCTGGCGGATGACATCAGTTAAGCCACCACGTCCGTTGGAAACAATACGCGCTCAGTGTCCGCGGCGTGGCCGGCTCGGACGCACGATGAACTCAATGGAAGAGGGACGCTGTGCTACGTGTGACGCCCTCGGACGTCGAAGCCTATCGAGCAAACTGCTTCAGGTGGCCACTGCGCAGGCGCACATGAAGACATGCTCCCACGCCTCTTCCTTACCGGAACAGGTGCACGACTCCGACCTGGCGTCTCGTGCGATTGCTGCGAAGCGACGAAAGTCTATTGCGAGCTTCAAATTGAGCCTTGCGCCAGAAGTACAACCGAAAACGACTTCTACCGAACAACCACGATCACCGTTCGCTCGGCGGAACACGTGGTGCTCGTAAGTTTGACATTGAAAGCTATAGTTCTGCAATTCACGATCATCAGAATCTTTCGCTTCATACTTTGGCAGACGCGTCAATAAAACTAAATTTTCGTTTGTGAAACATTTATTTGTGCAGTTATCGTGTTTAGCTTCATTATCATTTTCATGTTTTATCTTTACCTGCTCTTATCGGTCTTTGTTCGTGATTGTTTCTATGATTTAAAGTCAAGTGTTTTCAACATGTTTGTTTCTATTTCATACTTTTTCGATTCATTGATATGATTTTTGTATGTTATGTTGACATAAAATATATCAATATGGCTTAACATTCAGCAAAATCTTCTAAATTTATTGCGAAACTTTCCTTTGACTTATCGATTGCGACGACCAATTACTAGACCTTGAGCTCGTTATTAGGCCACATCTTATGAACAGTCCATCATCTCCTTGGTCTAATGCTTAATAAAATCATATTTATGTGATGAACGTCATCAATTTTAAAGCAGCTTCTACCTATTTTGGTATCCATCAGATTTTTTGTACAGCCTTATTTTGTTACGTAATAGATAATAAATAAAGTCATATTATTAAGTAGTTATTCCGTCGTCTTTGATAACTTAATGATGTACTTCTTACTACCTATTATACGTGCGTCGTACAATCAATTCGCAAGACTACGTACTTAATATTTATGCATTGCTTCATCTATATATTCTTGCTATATTTGTATTATTAATTGTATATTTTTGCAATATGCTGCATAATGTAAAGTGCACATTGCACAAGCATAACAGTAAGTATTTGTGATCTGTAGAATAGTTATGGAACTAACGGAAATTTCAATTTGTTCAACTTAAACCCTATTAAGGCTATGATATTATTATGAATCAGATCCTGTCACTTGAGGTTGCCTCTGTCAATCCCCGTTACAATATTTTAGATATTTAGTCTGAAGTCAATGTTTCCTTACGATATTACATACGAATTTAATTATTGTTGACTAGATTCGAGAACAGTGATAACAGTTAACGTCATAATATATCACAGACGGTCATTTTTAATTAATAATTTAATTTTATGCATTCAATGTGCTTGGAAATGGTCTTTAGTTACGGTCTTATTATCCATTGAAGTTTCTTTTACTGTTTTCAAAACATTTTTATGTTTACTCATCCCGACGATAGAGCAAGTGTAGAACAGACATGCCTTATAAAACTTTGTACATTGATCTCCGCCGTAGGCATTGTTAAGGGTTGTGTGTGATACACATATCTCGGACATATCTCACAAATTCTTCATCAGATGCCACAACTATTGAGATTTGGCCATTCCGGATTGAAACCCATGACCTACGATTCATAGATATTCCCTGTATCTACTGGGCCACGGAAGCAGTAATTTTATATTCAGTATATGTATTGTATGTCTGTCAACATAGAACAAAGAAGATTACTTCAATAATTATAATTGCACTATTGTAGACGGCAAGACTCTTAAATATGCGGTTTTGCCTGACATGTCGTTGATTGTCATTATTGAATTCATTAAGGTTGAGTACATGAGATGGATATACGTTTTAGTTTTTCTGGTTTGAAGCTAGATATATCTACTAGTTTGACTTTTTTTAACCTTTCTGCACTCTCTCTGTCTCTTTAAGTCTATCCAAAATGCTCACTTTTAATGCTCTTCGCCAATTTTCCAATCAGAATAACAGTCTTGAAAAAAAAAGTGTTTCTTTTTTTAATCTACGTTCTGTTTCTCGTTATCGTGAACTTTAGAAATTTCAAGGCATCGCTTGCCTTGGTCACTATAAAACAAGGTCAATATTAAGAATTTATATAAGACCAGGCCTCCACATCTTGCTTTCCATCAGGCAAACATACACAAATAAAAGAAACCATTAGATTTTTCTAATTCACTTATGTTGATTTTGTACATACATACATATAATCACGTCTATATCCCTTGCGGGGTAGACAGAGCCAACTGTCCTGAGCGGACTGATAGGCCACGTTCAGCTATTTGGCTTTAAGATAGAATATTGATTTTGTAATGCATAATAACGACCTTTAGCGACTACCAACAGTCGAGCAGCGATTATTTTTGGCTTTTTACTTCCTATGACTAAGATGATACTTATATTCTTTAGTACGTCATAAACCTTGTTGTATTGGAATTTTGGCGTTTGGGAACAAAGTCGACATCGCCTCACTGCCCACGGCCACTGTACTGTCTCATCGCTTAATGAGTCTAAACCGGTACACTGGACAGTTAAAACTGGCCAAACCCTGGTGCAGCTATTGCCCGGATCTTTACATCCGTTGGAATTTCAGGAAATCTTTTCACCGTCTATGTGTTTGTCGAAAGTTTGTCACGACTTAGTTTCTTATTATGCTACGTACTAAGTTTGGACGCAGTGGAATTCTTTCTACATATATTCATAGTATGCATGTAATATAGTATTCCTATATAGTTTTTTCTTAAGTAGGTAGCATGTATGAACGATGGTTTTCGGTTATACAATGGAGCTTTTCTATTCCTCGTGCCGTCCCTTTCATTTTTTGTTTTCATTCGATCTCGACACAAAAATTGCACTTTTGTTACTGCATCATAAACAATACTATCATGCTCTATGAAAATATTCAGTATATGATCACAGAGCGTATCCATACGAGTTGTATGAATATTCATCAACAAAACAGCATAATAATATTGAAACTATTTTAAGGTAATTACATAACCTGCAATGACAAACTCAAGGTTAATAATGTATCTGTTTACATCATTTGAAATAAAATACGATCTAGTTGTGTTAATTCCACCCGCACTCTTAATTGTTGGTAATAATAGCGTCGTGCAACTTTTAATTGTAACGGTAGCCGCTGTAATACTATTCACTGCAATGAAATGACCATATTATGATTTATTTATTTAAAAAAACTCACCGTCGCATTGTGCAATTGACTATCTTACAGCTTAAAGTCATGTAATGGTTTCGAAATAAATATGCGTTTGAATCGTAATGTCATAATAAATATTGCAAAATTAGTTTTTGTGATTTACTAGAGGATTGATAGTGTGACCGATGTAGGAGTGCTTTGAATCCTCGCCAAGACAAGCTTTGTAACTTCTGGATGTGCTCATTGGTCACAGGTTGTTGTGGCCTTCGCTCTATGCAAATGAACGCTCAGTTATATCTTCACAATTTCCTTTTGTTTACCTCTTATCGAATTTAAAATTATATACCTACATTATGTTTATATGTTCATATTCAAGTTACTACTTGTATTGTTTTCCATCGATGACGAAAATTAAAACTATTTTGGGATAAAAGGGATAAAAACGTATAGTTACTAAGACTAAATCTTTCCATCAAAACACTCGTCCTTCATTATTGGATGACAAGTGAATACGTCTAATCATATCAGTGACCATAATGATTGGCGTATAAACAAACTGATTATTAGTTCTTAATTATCTAAATATAAGTTTATTGCATTTTTCTAAAAGGTTTTATTTTAAATTTGTACACCGTTATGGTTTTTAGTTGCAATGAATATAGAAAATCTTAATATAAACTTAACGAAAAGTTAATTTTGAATACTAATTGCCTAGATTTTTTGTTCTAAATTCCACTTTTAAATTTACTAAGTTATAATTGTGATTAAACCGTACATTTTCAGCTCCTTACTTTTTGCAATTACGTATTTATATAATTTTGGCTAAGCACAAAAACAATATCCCACTCTATAAACGAGTCAGCCTTGAACCTAAGCGACTGTATCGGTTCAATCAAATGCATAAATCAAATCCTGGTGCTGCGACGGCACTTCAGTTCATTCTCATATTGAAGCGCAACGGGTGTGTCGCAAAAGCGTTGCCTAGGTGTTTCGAAGCACCATCATCGTAGCCCGTAGTAGGTAGAGCGGTGCGCGCGCCACTTGCTCCGGTCCCTCTCTCCCCCCTCTACTCCTCACTGCGACCGGCCCCGATCCCAGTTTGCCGCAACGCGTCGGTCCGGTTGCTCGCGCGCCATCTGTTTTAACATCATCTTTCACCAAAAACGCACAAAAAATCCAGCACAAATTCCCAAAAATCAAGGCACCACCTCGAGTTTGTTGGTGGCACGTCAAGGTCCCGCTGCCCAGAATCATTGGGTGACGTGGGAGCCATGCAAACTAAACTAATAAGTGCAAACTACTCGTCCATCATGAACAAGCAAGATCTTCTGAGAGAAGTGGTCGTCAAGTACATCGACTACTTTTATCCAGTGTGAGTACTCTATTTAAGTCCAATGTCTCGAACACCACAGTGTCGTAGGCACTAAAACCGTCATTTGTTTAAGTCTCCGTGGTGCTTAGTATGAAGGTTCCCACACTCCTTAACTAATTACAGACTAGTTAAGTCGGTGAAGGTTCTTCGGCAACGTGGCCAGCTGCAGCCAAACAAACCGTTTCTTTTCGCCGACGTCAGCGCCGCCTATTGGGTCTAGGGTCAAATTGCTACGTATTGATCCGATGCACTGATAACATTCACTTACATTACAGTTTGCCCATCATGTTATTTATATCGCTTTGTTATGTTTGTGATGGCCATTTTCGTTCAGCTTATTCCCTTATGTTCTTGAATAAAAAGGAAAAGAATTCAAAATGTAGCTTTCTTGTTAACTATTTCATTTCCTGGATTATGTTATTATATTGCTGACAAGGCGTTCTTTAAATATCGTTAGAATTTGATTATGATTCGTGGGTCATTCATAAAAGCTACAGTTTTGTGAAACCCTAGGGAAAGGCACCATTGCGTGACGATTTCGCGTGACCACTACAAACTGCTTCTATTAATAATGCTCGCCAAGTGTCCTACTAATGTCCTTTGTGTACGATTTATTTTATTGTCCTTATTCCTGGTCGTCAAATAAAAGAACCAAGTTCTATTCCATGAATTCTACATATGGATAGAAAACAGTAACCTTAATTGTTTTTCAATGATCAACAAATTGTTTATATTCAAAATTTATCACTTAACGAAATGCGTAAAATAAGTAGTGAGATTGAGTTATAACGCCGGTGCAGGGCTGCTAGCGCCGCCGCCGCCATGACGACATGACACGTCGATTTCCCTTCAATGACCTTGTATGAACGCCGACCACTCTCCACACGATACCAACACTGTAAATGCAGAATACAACACGATTTTTAAACTACTATTTTCATGCTTTAATCTTATTTACTCTATGTCACTATGCTACAACAGCATTAAAATCAACACGTGAGTCATTCTGTAATTTAATGTTTGCAACAATCCCAATAACAGCTAATAAAAGCTACAATTCATTTGGTAAGCAATTTGGTGTAATAATTGTCGACCAGAATGTTCCATCGTTGCAATTAATAGTTATTGTCGATGGCCGAAGGCGCCAATTGCTGTTGCTGCACTTTAGTTTGTGACTAATACATGAATTTTCATGCGTCTCTGCATATCATTTCACCGCGATGCGACCTTTGTTTTCTACGCTTTATTGTCTTACAATTTCAATTCAAACAATGAAATACGGAAATGCGTGAATCATTAACTTGTCTACTGATATTGTGTTACCTTGTGTACCCGCCTAGTTTTAAGTGCAACTTTGTGGGTGTCCAAATAATTTTTTCATAATAATTTTATAAGGCTTTTTCTTTCTCAATGATTCGCTTGCCTTGAAGGAGGCTACGTTACATGAATGCGAACTATGTGTCTTAACAAAAGATTTCCATCTAAAACCGGTTTGAGAGTTCACTTTAGTAATTTACATCGGTATATTCGGCAGATGCTATTTTTGTCACAACGATGACGGCCACGGAATAAATAAAACTTCTTCAATATAGGTATATTTGTTTTTGTTTTCAACAAAGAGGTTGTAGCTAGTTTCCTTTATTAACTTGAAAAGGCTTTGGTTATGTTGAATCATTGTTCCTAAGCCTAAGAAACATGTACGCAAATATATAACATGTGCGTTGAGAAGTTTATATTTTCTCTTCATACTCGTATGTGTGTATACTTGACATCTCTTCAAATGCAAGCATAACAATATGGCCTTATATATATAGCTTAGTCTTAATCTCATCAGTAGCTTTTTTGTACATAAAAAGCTCGAAAATACTGTTCACCTTCTTTTTGTGAATTTTAAGTGCCTAGATGTTTGTAAGAATTTTGTACTTTGAATTGAGTTGAAGACCCCGTGATGTAGACGCGTAGATACTGGAAGAATATTCAACTAAGGTAGCCTTTTATTCAAAAGATTATAAAAGCTTGCAAAGTAAAATTTCCTTAAAGCAAGTTATAACTAAAATGTCTTATTCTTAAATATGAAAATAACAATTTTATTTTTAACGGTGACTGAATGTCTACTTGGCAAAATTTTCTTCGTTGCCAGGTTTTCAATTTCAAAGTGTGAATCTAACTGGTATATTTGGCATCAACTCATCTTTTGGATATTATTTGCAAAAAAATCACGCAAAAATGCCTGCTTGAAAACCGTGCAATGAACTTTAGAAAAATCTTGATAATAATACTCGCACAGTTTACCATCTCCTGTAACTTCTCGGCTGATGACGCCAGAATTATCAGATCGTCACAATATAGAAGACATTTGACGAGTAACTTATTTATTCTTAATCCACTTTCAAACTCTTTATAGTTAATTTCTGTCACTTTTTTTTGTTCATGTTACAGTGCGAAATGTGTAAATTATTTAGACAAGTACTTTCTCTACTGTAGGCTGGCCTGTTTCAAGATTTTCATATGCTCGTCAACGCGTGTAATTTTGTCAACTCACTTGCGTAATCGTTCATAGAAGGAATTCTTAAACTTGTTTTGTCCAGTTCCGTCTAGAGAAAGTAACTTCTTTTTTATTTCATTGTTACTCGTATAATGACCGATGAAGATTGGTTTGTATGTTATAAAGGCATCGCGCTTCATGTATTATTTACATTGCGTAATGGCCGCAAATGCTACAGAGACTCGAAGATCTGTTGCATCGAGTTAGCGTAAGACCGGTCCGAATCGATCCGATGCTGCATCGATCACTTCACTGCTCAAATGATTTTATCTCATCTTTACACATTGTATTCACTTCGTTGATGCGGTACGAAGCCTTATAACTGTTTTATTTGTCCTTATGTAGTCCTAATGTTATAAATCTAAACTTATGAAAGGTTCATGACCAAAAATTTCATCTCTAGATTCTAACCTACATGCGTGAAAATTCGGTGTCTTTAGCCAAAGTGTAGGGTAATAATCTAAATGTTTTAGAGACTTATTTTATATATCAGAGTTGTTATATTATTGTTAATAGTAGATAAATAATAAAAATGTGTATCATATAACTGATTCTAATATATTATTGGTCAGCACACGGTCTATTGTTCCTTTTGTTACTATTACAAGGGCCGATTATCGGTGTGGTCGCCATTTCAGCAATATTTATCCACAACGGCCGTGCTACCGTAATCATCCGCCGCGAACGGAAGCTTTTGGCAAAATTGCCGGTTTATTGTTATTCATAAACTCACTTTGTACATAAAGTATATAACCCGTTTTCGACACTATTACATTATTTAATTTAAAAAAGCGTTCATATTTCATGACCGATTTTACATGAACACTTCCGATAGGTGATTTATTCCTTGATTCCGACTTCTAATTCGATTGGAACAAACATTTGAATATTGCGGAAAACAATGTTATTGTATTTTACCTAACTGAATGTATAATTTAAGATGTCGAAATCTAAGGTCGGGGTCTGTTAGACAGCATGCAAGTGATACTACTTACATGATGTAATAATATTTGCCAGGGCTTAGTAGTTTCTTTTCAGGTTAGTTTATTATAAGCAAAAACTCAAATTCAATTTGTGGTTCTCCATGAAATACCACCACATGGAACATCTTGCAACTGTAAAATTTATGTCACCACTTATAAATATGCTGGCCCATAACTGTTATAATTTTAACGAATTTATAAACAATTCATCTAATATCTTATTTTTTTGTTACAGCGCATCGGGCACAAGCGCGGTGGCCATCGACAACAAGATCGAGCAAGCTATGGTGAGTAATCATTTGTTTTCATTCTTTTTGAATAGAATTTCATCATTTTTATATTGTAATAAAATAAAACTTTTATTAGTCAAACATTCATTATCTATAATATCTAATTCACCGGTTCACGGTTCTGAAATAGAAATGGCACATTTTCTTTCTCCTTTTCAAATGTTTGGGTAGGCGTCCTTCAGGTCCCACCACTTTTCCCATTTTGGCAATTAAGGTCCAACTGCTGCCCTCTATTTTGTCAATGACGTCTGACCGCTTTCTTTCCTAAGGTATCCATTTGAGTCTTCTGTACGAGTCCGCTTTTTTCACTGTATGTAATGCCTACTCCAACTGGGTTGTGCTATTTTAGTGACTTTGCTATATGTCCACAACAGACATTTACTATTTTTCTCTCCATCACCCTCTACGCCATAACCAACCTTATCATCACTTCCTTGGTTGTGTTTTCTATACCATAAATCAAAACGTGCAGCACGCACTGGTGTGTTTTACTACTGGTATTTTTGCTTACTTTTTGTTGAAGTGACAGTTTTATTTCAAAAATATCCATTTGTTTGAATTAGGCCGGCCGTCCAAGTTTAATCCACTTCAAAATATTGGTTTCTCTTCCCATTTTGAACTCATTTTCGTTTAAAGTATTGGAATACATCTAAAAAGACCCGCTTTCTAATAAAATAACAATACACAATGACTATATTTTCTAACACTATCGCTTCAGAGTGCGTACGTGACTTGTGCGCTAAAACTTCCTTTGTGTAAGCCGCCACATATTATCATAATTGAGCGTAAATAGAGGAAATCGTATGTAATAAATTACTTCAGAAACATCAAACACGTCCACGACAGAGAGACATGTAGAATCAATTAGCAATCATTCTACCATCCAGTCCAGTGAGGTACAGCCCTACTTGCCAGCGGTCAGCCTATTTTTTTTTCATAATTACTCCAATTATTATCAACCATCTATCTGGTCTTATCTTTTCATGTTCCCAGTTGCACCTTCCGCCACTTAGTACCTGGGGAATAATAAATTATCCACTGTCGTGTTACATACTTTTCAATTTAACTAGAATTAAAATCTCTTTCTTACTTTTCACATCAAATCACATTTTCTCAAGTATATAATTCCAAGTAAGTAAAGGTAGTCTTCGGTAAAGGTTTTACTTCGAATTATGGAACACTAACGATGTTTGCAGCTGTACCATCTCTGTCGTGTCAGTCGGCCGCATAGATTCCGCTTGTGCTCAATGCGATGAATTCTACGAACTTGAATATCTCTTTGAAGGACCGCATCCTCTTTACAATTTCTTAATAACTTATATTGAGATTAAACGATCTTATAAAACGACGCAAATTGCAATGAACTCAAATTAGTTGTGGATAGATTTCAATTAAAATTGTTACTGTTTCCGCACTAAATATCGGACAAACGATACCAATGACTGATAAATTATTGAAAACAATTATAACAACAAATGTTATTTCAAATACTGAAAAATTTCTGATATAATATTGTTTTGATTATGAGAATAATAATTCTTAACTCTCACGATTTAAGACATATTTTAATTATAGCTATAGAGATTTAGGAAATAAAATAGTGCCGGAAGAACTCATCTCGGACAATATCGGATAATTCTAAAAGACAATGGACCCCAGTAAAAGCGAGCATGGAACATGATACAGAATAAGGCATATATAACGCATATATATACACTGACATTTTAGTTGCGTGAAGATGCAATATCCCGTGAGGCTTATTATAATAATAAAATGGTCAGCTACATAACACCGTTATTTAGATCAGAGACACTGTAGAATGTGTAACGACTTCCTCTTTTTAATGACCAGGAAACGTCCTATTTTGTCCTACAGGCGTTAAACATAAATTAGTGAAAGCTTTTGGTGAGACTCATCTTCTTTATAACTACTACTATTGGAAAACTAGCACCTCTAAACTTGTAAAATTCCGACCGACGAAACATATGCGCTTAACAACACAACTGTGCAAACTTTTATATAAATATTAAACCAGTTTCAACTGATTAGGTTATGTTGTTAGTATTTTCATTATCATTGCCTTTTTTATTACACTTACATGGTTATATAACATTTTTTGCCTTAAAGAGTTCATTCTTGTTGTTATTTGCTATGAACTATTGGGCTCATCCGACATCAACTATAATTAGCATCTGCAGATGGCCTCATACGATTGACCCCAATTCAGCCCTCATGCCTACAACGCATCATACTATTTTTATCACTCCCTCTACACGCTCGAGTAATTCACGCGGCTCCTTATATGGGAGCTTCACATCAAATTTATTATCGTTACATATTGTTATCATATCCACATCATTTCCTATCATATTTATTTTCTATATCGTCATCGTATTTGTCTTATTATCTAGGATATAAATATATTTTCCATTGAAATTATCTTCAATTCTATTCCTACCCGTATTATCATCGTAATCGTTTTTAAAATCATAATAATGCTATACTTACGATGTTTAATCTAAAGCTTAAGACTTAAGTAGTAGCAATTTAGATTGCTTTGTTCTTATTTATTCGAATTGTACATATATCTGGAATACAGAATTTCAGTCATAATTACTCTAAAATTATTTCGTTACATTTCCCAACCTACGTTATCTAATAACATTCATTATAGATTCCCTTCGTTAAACATAACCAGATAATTTTTCTTCTACACTTATCATTAAATAAGTTCTGGATTTTGGTTCAAAACTTAAATCACAAGAGTTCCCCAGATTATTATTATTATTCCTTAATCTTACGTAACAGTAGATATGTTTATCAGACAACTAAATGTTGTAAGCAGCTGGGCTTACACTACTGACCTAGTTTCATGCATCTGTTCATACATTCGTTTATTTGATTCCTTTGGTTGTGGAAGTTATTTTGGTGTGACCATTACGACATCAGTTTTTTGACTGATCAAAAGCTTAGCCGTCTTTAGATACTTGTTAGAAAACTGTTTGAAATTTCTTATGCCTCAAGCGCCTCTGAATACTAATTCCCTCATTGAGTACGTGATTGGCGTGAGCCAAGCGTGACCCGTAGGGCTCGGCTGACCAAGAATAGACCCGGAAAGAAAGTCGGTTCATGGAGACACGCGCTCTCCAGATTATACAGCCGATTCACAGAGTATTTCTAAGCACCGAGGAATAAATACCAGGAGACGTCAGGAGGTCACACGAATTGGTCGCGAATCGAGATCTTACGACGAGTAAAACTAATTTGCAACCGAGAGTAGCTCGAGCGCACGCGCCAGATCGAAATCGCAGCACGAAACCATTCTAAGCCAGGAAATACTGAAGTTTTCTTGGAATATAAACCTGTGTAATGAAGCCGTCGCGTTCTTTATATGGAGTCTATTCACTGTGCAGTTTTGTTTGTGTATTCCTATACTAGTTTGGATTTTTGGATGTACTTACCAACGTTATGGTAATTATAGTCATTCACGCAAGGTTAAATTATCTAACAAATCTACGTGTTGCACATGGCAAGCAGTCTTAAATATCAATAAAAATCTATAAAGTAAAAATAAACAAGAATTTCAAATGCGTACCTATCACTATGTTTGTGAATGTCAGTGTTTATTTTTTCAATGTAAGTACTTAAAGTCGAATAACAAGATAGCTGGCGGAAATCTACCCGAAGCCGGAATAATTGAGATTACACCTTTATCTGTGGAATATTGCTAGGCGGTGGCTTATTTATGGAAGGTGTTTTGATACTTTTGAACCGACCTTCTTTTTAGTTTGGAACAGATGCAAATTTGTTATCGTCGCAAGATGATGTTTTTGAACCAGATAAAACAGAGCCGGGTGTGGCGTGTGTTTACACTTACCATAATATTATTCAAAATCTTTAATGAAAAACGCTTTGTTATTTTTTGTGTTGCTATTATA
This sequence comes from Amyelois transitella, assembly GCF_032362555.1. Taxonomy (NCBI): domain Eukaryota; kingdom Metazoa; phylum Arthropoda; class Insecta; order Lepidoptera; family Pyralidae; genus Amyelois; species Amyelois transitella. The sequence goes on along the minus strand of NC_083506.1, from coordinate 2,673,245 downwards.
ATAGCAGTCCATACACGGCACATGATGTCACTTCTTGCTGTTTGCTTCGCATCGAGAACTTTGTTCGACAGCAACAGTTTGTATGTTTTTGGTACCTATTGTATTTATAAATGTACTGTCACCATAACACAAGTTAACTAATGTAATTCGTCAATTCACTTCAGTGACGTTATTTTTATGGGATTTCCCGAAACGTTTCTACCTAATATCTTACTTCAGAAAAAATTAAATTCACATAACACCTTTCATTTGCGTAAAATAAAAATACTTTATTTTTATCCGGCTAATGGTTTATTGAAGCGTTTATGTAGTAACACATTAAAATATTTAGTCCATTTTTCATTCGATTTTAAACATCTACATCATAATTTATCTCAATTAATACAGCTGTCCTTAATTAGTCAAGATATACATATCAAATATTATTCAACCGCGTCAATAGGTCTAGCTAACTTATGTAATTTTATAACGATGATACTCGTTATATGTAAATTTGAATTTTTGCTTAGTTATGGGACAGATGCTGATGCGAAAAACAAAAGGTGTTTACATTGATAACGTTTCTGTGTCACCCATTTTATTTCATCCGATCAAAACATGTGTGACCTGCAAAGATAGCAGAAAAATATGCTCTAAATATTTTATGAATTATGTATATTGTATGACTGATAGGAGTAGAGTACCTAGTGTCTTGCTTTCGCTGCCTATAGTTACACATTAAATTTTAGTGCATCAACTCTTAAGATTTTCTTTCCTTGATTCAATTATAGTTACTCTTTAGCGTTTTTATTCATTTAAATGCTTCTTTGCTGGAATGGAAATATATGATGCCTATGTACCTGATTTCTTGCTTAAAACTGATTTTTGACTTGATTTGCTTCTACCAACTTTGCGTGTATTTGCTGTCATGTCTGTGTTATGTCTTTGTTTTTTTCCTATTTTCTGATATTTTTATCTCTTTAAATATCAGTCGTCATCTTCAGTAACTTTTCATCTGTTTTATAGTTAATGTTCCGATTCTGAAGAATGTTTGATAATTTAGTTGCTCATGTTAACAAGAATAAAATTTCGCATTTGCTGTTAAGTTTTCAATACATTTGTAAGCTCGTGTTATGAGCTCACCATCACTTATACAAATTTGTTATATTTTATACTTTACTGCGATGACAAATTTGCTCGCTAGCCGCAAACTTGTTAGGATAATTATCGTTCAGAATCATATTGTTTACCTATACTTATGAGGCTTCAGCGGTATAATATCTAAATTTATAACCACTAAGTAGACTCATCATGTGTGGGGTGACATCATCACACTGGGGTCGTGCTTCGAGAACTAATGATTACGTTTGTTTTGTTTTGACATTATCTCTGTGATAACTCAATTACGTCAATCCGTGTTTACATTTATTTTCATTTTTTTTATTACATTAATCAGTCTCATTATCGTCTCGAGGTCTCAAAGTCTGGAGAGCTGATGTATTTTTTATAACATGAGAAGTTTTATCGTAATTCTTCTCATTTGTTTTTGTGACGTTTTCTGTTTATACTTATTTGGGAATTTTGAGTTTCTCTCAGCAGTCTTACAAAACAATGTCCCGGATATTTCATTCTATACACGCTAGCTATGATCACATCCTTCTATATTCTATTATTACGTAACCCAGACGCTTTTAGTATCGCATTATATTATATTTGTTTTACCTGTTGTTCGATATACTGTACCACATTTGATTTATGAAAGCCTGCCTTCAAAATATTTTTATTACTCATATTATGCCATAGAGAAAATAAACCGCTTCGATACGTATCTTGGACACGAAGGTGCTATTTTTTATGCGGATCTACTATATATTTCTTATTAGCTTAATGAAGTTACTGGTAAATTATTATAAGAGGGAGCTCATTTAAAACATTTCCATCTCACAGTATTACATTTATATGGAATGATATCATGTTTATTTTTAAAATATTATGTTGTGTGTGCCCGCCGTTTTCACCTGAGTAATTATTGATTCCACAAGCATCAAAAATACAATGTTATATGTTAGAACAGCTGCTTTTCAAATCCATTCGATGCGCAGTACTTCTTCTTTTATTTACTTTTGCCAATAACTGTAATGTCATTGCTGGTAACATATTGCGATATATAAAAAAATAACTTTTACTTTAGTCACTGTACAAAGAATGATGTGTTTGTTTAATGTTAATTTAAATTTATTTGCATCGTTTGTACTTATTGTTTCCTCACTGGTGTTATACTTACAAGTAGGAAATTCGAGTAAGAACGTAAAATGCGCAGTAGCACATTATAGTGTAAATACATGTACGTTAAATACACGTGTTGTAAAAAAAATATAGATATTTACAAAACATTTACATAGATTAGGAAAACATCTGTAAGTTAAAAACATTAATAATTAATATTATTGAAAGTAGTGTTTGAGATTTTATGGAGGGATAGAGGCGGCTTATAAACAAGCTATCACCATTTGAATCTCGATTCCATCATAAAACCCCACAGCTGAAACTGGCTCTGTCTACTCCGCAAGGGATTAGACGTGACTTTATGTATGTATGTAGTTTTTGAGAGAAAATACTTTATTTTGGTAACTGTGGACCTATACAACCTTTGGACTATAGGTAGAAAATGCCAATAAGTGATAACGTGCTTCTAAAATTGATAAATAAAGAAACTAAGTTTTTTTTTTGTGCCTAGTTGGCAATAATGTAACTAAATCTTTGAAAGCTTAAATTTGGCTTATAAAGAATGCTCTTTAGTGCAGATATAAAATTATAAGTATTAGTATCTGCACTAGTAGTATGACATAAAATTGGGTTTAAAATTCCTATCAATTAATGAGTAAATTTTAAACATCAATTTACATATACAGTTTTCTGCTTTTCACTCAATGTATGAAAAAATAACTTTTTTGTTTATTTTGGCACGTTAATAGTACGTGGCGAAAACGACACTAGGCACGATGGAACCATAATATATGGGTGATGTCATACTAAAATTTTATAATTAAATTCTACGGACCTTTTGCTCATTGTTTTGAATCACAAGCCATTTACATATTCAGTATTACGACTTGTTTTTTTTTTCAAGAGAGTTAATGTTTGAATTGCAAATCGTTTTTTATAAATATAGATACTCGTAGATATTCACTCTTGTTGTTTTTTTATTTTTGTTGTCAACAGGATGTGATCGCATTTAATGTATTTAGAGATATAATTAAGTTATATAAATATTTTGTTTATTATCAGTCAAATGACTATTGCTGATATGAAAATCAATACCACGTGAACCTTATAATAAACATTATAAAAAATCATCTTAATGAGATAAGTTCTGTTTTTAGTGTATATACAGCTTGATAGGACTGTTTTTATTTTGATAAGACTAAATTTTTTTTTCATAGGCGTTGATGTGACCCTGGTTAGATCTTCCAAGATATACAGATTCGGTGTATCACAAGGCTTACCTACACTAATAAACAACACGTGTAGATACCGCATTATCAACCAGTTTTATCTGGTTATCGTTAAAAACAATTAGACAGGTTTTATCGGCCGCCCTTGTACGCGTTATGTCACCGGCCGCGCTGTATTTGGTCGCGTCTGCTAAGGTTCACTGCACCTCAAATGAAACCATTGCATTAATAACAATAACTTTACGCCTGTTACATTCATTCATTCATATAATCACGTATGTATCACTTGCGGGGTAGACAGAGCCAGCAGTCCTGAAAAGACTGATAGGCGTAGCGTTTAGCTGTTAGGCTTAATGATAATGTTCAAGAAGTTCAAAGTATCATAAGTTTATAAGCCTATCGCTTAAAGAGATGGAGGGGTCCTATTCTTTTGCTGAAAACCACACGGCACTGCCTGTTACCACGCCCCAATATTCATATTTACAAAAAAATATATATCATATTTATTAGCAGCACTTGATTGTTCACGAAACTTGACACAGTCTCTGTTGTTATCTAATTTACCCACTGACACGAAAACATTTGCACATCTGATATGCACTGTTTGTTTTGATATGACGTTGTCAAATTTAACAAATGCCAGTGTAAACAGATGAAATGTCTCTAAGCGCCGCAATCACTAGCGTCGCAGAACCATACTCAATTGAGAATCAATATCTCAGTGTTTCATTGGCGCCCCGTCAATCTATCTGCAGCTTTTACGCAGGCGTCAGCTCAATTCCATCAACGAGATCCAGTGTGCACCGGTGTGATTAAACCATAATGGATTCCACTAATTGAAGGCCGGGACACCCACTCGCTTTTAAGCGTGCTAATAAAATCTTATTCTAATTTAAGATTGCACCAATTATATATCACACAATCTTCTCTGACCAGTTTTAGCCACTCTCCTAAGTGGACGCTCTGTTTTTGTGAGGTTGAGTCATAAAATATGAATTTAAAAAATCTTAGCTATTTTTTCGCTCAGTTTGTAGGCGTTGAGTGAAAATGACAGTCAAATGTTTAATGGTTTGTTGTTTATTGTTTTATTACATCGAATACACAAGTAGCTGTAACAATAATTTCTAATAAAAATGCATTAATCCAAGAATTGTTACCATCCTTATTGAATGCAGTTATTTATCGATGCCGACGTCGATAGAGATTTTTAGAATAGTTTTGCTATTGATTTGATATCCGCGTTCATATAAATAAATGCCATAATAGTAATTGTGAGCATTCGCTTTACTCTTTGTTCTGATCAACTGTAACTTCCATTGTGTGTCCTAGGTACGTCTTAATTTTTTTTAAAATCATTAAGGAATTTTGTTCTAATTGTTTTGTCTTATAATATCATCATCAAAAAGCTCATATTTAAAATTTATAACAATGTGTCAATAGCTTAAGTCGTTAGGTATATGTTGTAAACATCTGCCGATCTATGAAAATATCATAACCATTATTAGTTTTTAACCTTGGACGAACCTTGGATTTATATAAGTCCCATGTTTGTTCTTTTTATTATTAGCTTATTTTTCCATCGCTATGTTAGTTCTTTTTATTTTGTGAGGCTTCTATGGAACTTCTCAGATCTGTGATAATTGGAGTTACATGAAGATCTCGCAGTAGACTTTTTATTTGCTCTAATTTAACGGAGAGCCAATCAATTACTTCGTGCGCATCCGCATGCTTTATGATGCTGAAACTAACGTATATAAAGCAATTATGTTCAATTGTGGATTACTTATTTTGAAATCAGGAATTTCTATCATTATACCAACTGCATCGTTAACTTCTTTTGGTCGATTTCCTTTTAACAATTCCTAATGCAACGATGAGTGGTTTGACTCGTTTTTGTCCCTATAGGTTAAGGTTTTAGGTATTTGTACGCATGTTTTTGATGTCTTTTGGCAAACAAAATTGATAAGGCAGAGTTGGTGATATCGATGTAGGTTGTGTTGTTGAGTTCAGGGTGCACGGGCGGCATGCGTGGCGGTGACGTGTGCGCCGCCATTTTAAATAGGACGGTGCTCGCGCGCAGACCATCAGTCGCCTGTTCGCTCGCACAAGCGATACTTGTCCCCAGTAACTCGTTATCGCCAGTCGCGCTTCAGTCGCCGCCAGCTATACACATACGATTTGTGACCCTGAAAAACTAGTTCACCGCTCAAACATGATTGACGTTGTGCAACAGCCCAGAGATGGCTGCCTTTATGAGATCCGGCAAAAGGGCCAGAAGGAGCCCTGCTACGTTGTGGTTCCTGACACGAACGTACGTTTCTTGTTGTTCTCATTTTATCTTTTCTTGAATGTGGTTGCTGTTTCGTAAATGTTGTTTCGACGTTGCGGTTTATCGAATTTTCTGTAGTTTTTCTTAATTTATTGAGGATATTTTATCATTAATCCCAATTAATTTTATCTTTAATATAATTGACAACATTTTAGGTGTCATACAGATGTAAATGATTTAGTAAAAATCGGATGTTATATTATTATGTTTAAATTAAATTATTTTAATTTAAACTTTTAATTAGGTTTAAGTGTAACTATCCTTATTATTAAGAAGCGTGTCAGGTTTTAAAGGCAATTTTTTCCTTGTTTCAGGATCTGGTTAAAAGCCACTTGATGTTCGCGGTGCGCGAGGAGGTAGAAGTCCTGAAGGAGCGCATCGCCGAACTAATGGAGAGGATCAATCAGCTCGAAGTAGAGAACACATTCCTGCGAGCGCACGCCAGCCAAGACACGCTGGCGCAGCTGCCGGCGGCCGGCGCTCGGCCGCCGCCGCAGACGCAGGGCCCCCAGCCGCCGGTGTCGTAGACCGCCGCGCCGGCGCTGCTGATACCGCCCGCCGGCACTGGCCGGCCCCGAGGTTCACAGCCTCCCCCCTCGGCGCGCGACCCTGGCCGCAGCCGCATGCTGCTCGCGGGACCCAGGGAGTCACTATGGCTGTGCTATGTTAATTCGTAGGTTAACAAGAACGAGTGGAAAGTACACGGTCGAGCGCCGAGGGACTCCGCGCGACCGCACGATAAATCACACAAGTGTCTAGTTAGTATCACCGCTCCGCGCCCGGCCGCTTCCCGCTCCACTTGCCGCTCTAATGTGGAGCGGGGCGGGATCGACGACGCGCGAGACTTCTATATTATGCTTCGGATTCATAGACGTATACCTATATTCTGTTATTATAATTTAGGGTGCAGAACTTCGTGCTAACTGCCATGCTTTTGCTACGCATCTCGGCAACGAGTCTTTTAGCGTTTCAATGTACGTTGTCGTATTTTTTTATTCAGTTTAAAGTTAGGTATCGCTATCCAGATATTATTCCATTTAAGATATATTCTGTAAGACGTGTGATTAAAATGAATGTAATAGAGTTGAATATAATATTTCGCATTGAACAATGACTGTGTGTTAATTTATTTTCTCTATTTCTTTGTATATGTAATTAAGTTATTTATCTATTTTCAATACTGTATAACATAAAATTGCGAGTTTTGTCCTTGGAAATATTTAATAATGATCTGTTGATTGTTCTGAAAGTGTTGTGTGATGTTTCGTTTAGTTTTTATCATTTAATTACATGTTATTGTTTATATAAATAACATCAGAATGTATGTTGATGTTTAACGTTTACTGAAAACTCATGATATATAGATTAGAATCGTTGCGAGATTGTGAGCTCGTGCGATTGCTGGCTTTAGTCAATTTTGCACGCTGAAACTGAAAAAAAAAACTATTTTTATTCCAATCCTATATCGATGAATAAAATAGAAGTTATAGCAATTTAACAATGTATTTTTTTAATAATTAAATTGTTTGTATATAGTACAAGTTGTAATAGATTCGTGTGTAGGGAATGATGTACATATGAACGAATGTGATGTAAGGGAACTCCTTAGTCCGTGCACAGACATAGCGAACGTATGTAACGCGGAATATAGCTAAAAATATAAGTTAAATAATTGCTGTATTTAATACTAGCTTCACTGTTTATAATTAAAGAACCGAACAAAATGTCTGACGACTGATGTGTGTTAATAAATGCAAGGACTATGAAAGGATCGGGCAGAAATGAACTGAAGGAATAGCCGGCTGATAGAGTGACTATTTTCGCTATAGAATAGTATTTTGTACAACGCTATGTGTATAGATGATGTTAGGTCTTGATTATTGTGAATATACAGTAATTTAATCCAAGCATTACCCTAGACCTAGTTATGAATTATATAATGATATATGATACTGAATTTTGTAAATATACTGTAAACAGAGAATGCCCGTTGTAGCTTATGTTGACCAGAAAGGTTCCTCATACATACCCAATAAATGCAAAAGTATTCAAATTGTTTTGTTATTATTACTTCTGCCCTTTGCTTATCACACCAATAATCAGATTTTTTTTTCTGTGACGTGCATTCGTCCACTAAAGGCCCAGTAGTTTGTTATATTGACTCAGTGGAAGCCATATTATAGAAAAGAAAGTCTAATCGATGGCTTAATAATACCACAATTTTCGCAGAACATCCATTAAACTTTGCTGTATGAGCAGATGAATGAAAATCGACTACTTTGCCACCAGGTGGGAATGGGGGATTATGTAAAAAAATAGTTTTCTGGTCCAGATATGTTTTTCAAGCGTTAGTGTTGGGTCCGAATCCCCCTGGCAATTGCCGCGACCCATTAGTCAGAGAAGCTAGCCCTGGCTTGGACTTGACCTACAACTTGATACTATTACATGGGATAAGTAGTTCTGTAACCGGCCTCTTTTCTAGAATAGTAAGGACGCAACTGAAACTAGGAGGTTATTAATAATGAAATTATTCCTTAATTTGCCAAGAAAAGTGCTTATTTTAAACAAAAGTTATCGCAGCGAATTTTACTAGAAATTATAAGCTATCGAACTCTACCAGTTCATCTGAATCAAGTCTAAAATTCCGCTTAGCCCACATATCATACAAAGTAGAACTTACCTTTTACTGGATCACTTAAATTGAACTCTACTTAATTAATAATAGGCGGTACAAACCTCTATGAGATTTTTTCACGTTGAGGATTTTTAATGAATTTCTGATAGCTACTCCATTTTACTGCTAGCGACATCTTTGATAGGGATAAAGCGGTGTCATTGTCTGTTATAAGCGCCATCTGTTTGTTTAGGCCAAAGACTGGTCTTGGGCTACATGTGAGAACATTACGGTTTTGTTACAGATGGCTCTCAGCCTAATTTCCTGATGTTACATATGTAAATTGCGTCAGTTTTTGAAAAATGTGCATTAAGTATCAATAATAAATCAATCAACAAATACGTAAACGCTAAAATTTTACGGTTAAATTTTAAAGTGGGAATTAAAGTACAAAGTCCTGTTTAGATTTATGTAACAATGATGCCATCTATTCATCAGCAGATTCAACATTCACGCAATTCATGCATAGACACATAGACCCATGTGCAAAAAAAAGTTAAATTTCAAAATAAAATGTCAAACAAACAAATGTCAAATCTTTATTTTTGACAGATAAACAATGATGTGTCAATGATTTCAATGGTTTAGTAAATTTGATTATTAATAAAACACTATCATGGATAATATGAGTTTGAAAGAAATACAAAGCAAACTGTTACTCTGGGAAGCTTCTGACAATCCTTTGGCACCACTTACATCAGAGCAAAGGGAAGCTATACTCGATTTGGAAGCCTTAGTAACTGGAAATTATGTTGCCGGAGAAGAGGTTCGCTTTTCAGTTTATTCTTCTAATACTTCCTTTAGCTTTAATAAAATTATGAATGATTTAAATCAAGAACTGTAAGTGAAATTTGTAGATAAAAGTTTAAATGCACAGAAACAACACCATGCATGTAAACCTCCCTATTATTATGATAGTCACCTTATGCTAAATAAAAAAATTCCAGGATGCCAATAGAACAGAGTTAGACGAGTCTACAATACTATCCTCAATCCCAAAAGTGGACACCACATATGACTTTCTGGAATGGTATGAAAGCCTCAGTGAGAGCTTGGTAAATGCTGATGATGCACCATATGAGACTTATTATAAGCAATTGGAGGACAGAAGAAATGAGTGTGTTTCACTCACCGATCAGGTAAATTGTTAATAACATTACTAGTGTGGCATGGCCTCAAAAACTATAGAGTAAGAGTAATAAAAGTGGCAACCTACTGGTCTGTAAAACTGTGATAAGTGCTCTTAACATAAACTGATCTCTTATTTATGTGAACAATATTAATGTATGTTTCTCTATATGCTTATTTATTTATGTATATGAATGAAACAATCGTATATATAATTTTTTTTCTGACTTTTAAATTGACACCGATTATTTGTTTGCTATTTTCTAAAGGTTGATTGGTAGAGAATGCTATTGGCATTAACTCCATTTGAGGTTCAGTAAAGTTTTAAATAAATAATAAACAGTTTCAAGAAAAAGATATAACATCCCTGTCTTTTCCTCAAAGAGTGGTGTGATGAATGTATCTTATCAAAATTTACAGATAGGTGCAACCATGGCTGACCTCAAGAAGTTGTCAGAGCAATATAATCTTGTCTCCAACAAGACTAATGCTCTGCACATGATGAGTGAGCAATTGCTGGCTGATCAGAATAAACTTTCTAGCATAGGTAAGTTAATATAAGTTCATAATTATATTTTACAAGCAACTTGCTCCTGCTTTACCCAAGTTCCATGTATAGATTGAAGAACAACATGTCAAACAGGAACAAATTTACACGAAGCTTTCCAAGATTAGACCATACATACAGACAGAGAAAATAGAGTGGCTTGTTAATATGTAGTGATTAATGTTAACCATAAAAAAAGATTTCCTGCATCAGGAACCTACAGACTATATTAAATTAAATAAAATACCTTTATTCTAATACCTATAGTCATATTTAACTAAAATTTTACTTTCCATTAAATTGTATATTGTGGGAGATTGCTTAGAGATGGTAATATAGAATTTAAAATGCCAAAGATCCAACTAAAGTACATGGTCATATGCCTGCTTACATTATTACAAAAACAAACGGAAGACAATCCATCTGAATTTAGTCAATGATCAGAGGCAGACTCTGTGTTCTTCACAACTAAAATAGACACTATAAATAAGGTCTTTGATTTCGCTCATTTACAGGTGAAGACATAAAACACAAATTGCATTACTTCACTCAAGTGGAACACCTGTCACAGAGACTCAACAGTCCAACGATGTCTGTGAACAGTGACGCTTTCTTCATAGTGTTAGCGAAGATTGACGAGTGCCTTGACTATATGAGAGTTAATGTAAGATGTACCTCTATATCTATCTTTTATAGCAGGTCATGATGAATATAGGTCATGAATAAAATATATGTAAGGGCAGCAACAGATTTGCTTTACTTCAGTCTAATTAAATTATCCTTCCAGAGTTGATGCCTAACATCGTAACTGTGTGAATTTCAGCATACCTATGCCATGTCTAATCACTATGGCTGCAATACTGCATGATAATGGCGGATACCCTAAGATGACGATCGATAAATTTTTATGTGGATAGTGTTTGCAAAGATCTTATTATTTTAATATTCTACTGAATGTGGCTTTTGTAACGAAACCGCCGAGCTTGTATGAAGAGAGTTATGAATGTGGACGAAGCGAAAGAAGTATGCAGAGATCGTGGCAAGTGGAAAGAGGTAGTCTCTGCCTACCCCTCCGGGAAAGAGGCGTGATTGTATGTATGTATGTATGTATGTGGCTTTTGTATCCTATATGACTAAAGTCGCGGTCTCACCAATAAAGACGTTATGTGGATGTGTGACTTGTGTTTAAAAATCCAAAGTTCCAATTTATCTCAAACAACCATTTCATTCCAGAGCACCTTCAAAGAATCCCACACATACCTGGTCAAATACCGCCACCTACAAAGCCGGGCGATATCCCTCGTCCGCTCTTACGTCACGCATGTACTGAACCACGCCACAGAGCAAGTGCTGGCGCCCAAAGACGAGGGGCCGACGGAACAGGAGATTATGGATACGGCATACGCTGTGTACTTTGGGAAGTTTCAAGCTGCTGCGCCGAAGCTGAAGATGGTTATAACTGAGATTGAGAAGAGGGCTGAAGGCAATCCTGAGTGAGTAAACATAATGTCTCTTGAAATATATAATACATACATATGGTCACGTCTATATCCCTTGTGGGGTAGACAAAGCCAACAGTCTTGAAAAGACTGATCGACCACGTTCAGCTATTTGGCTTATTGATAGTATTGAGATGTCTCTTGAAATCTCGCTCCTAATAGCGGACAGTCCTAGTACGCGGGTTCAGTTGGCACGTTGTGATAGATAAAAATTTTCGCGCCATAAAATTAAAAAAAAATTACATACATACATACATATTGTCACGTCTATATCCCTTGCGGGGTAGACAGAGCCAACAGTCTTGTAAAGACTGATAGGCCACGTTCAGCTATTTGGCTTTAAGATAGAATTGAGATTCAACTAGTGACAGGTTGCTAGCCCATCGCCTGAGAAGAATCCCAAGTTAAAAATTCAAATACAATCCTACTTATATTATAAATGCGAAAGTTTGTATGTCATTATGACGGTATGGATGTTTGTTACTCTTTCACGCAAAAACTACTGAACCGATCACGATGAAATTTGGTATTAGGTTTAGGTAGCTGAAGACCCAGAATAACACAGGCTACTTTTTATGCCGGAGTTCCCGCGGGATTGATTGTTACGTTATGATAGGGTTTTAAAGCGGACGAAGTCGCGGGCGGCCTCTTGTATACAATAAAACCACTTTTATAAGTGACAACGATGTAATTGCGCAAAAGAATTTTTTTTTAAAGAATAGGACCACTCCCATCTCTCTCCCATGGATGTCGTAAAAGGCGACTAAGGGATAGGCTTACAAACTTGAGATTCTTTTTTAAGGCGATGGGCTAGCAACCTGTCACTTTACGAATCTCAATTCTATCTTAAAGCCAAATAGCTGAACGTGGCCTATCAGTCCGCTCAAGACTGTTGGCTCTGTCTACCCCGCAAGGGATATAGACGTGACCATATGTATATTAAAAACGAAGACAATCTCAATAAGGATTAATAAAATACTCGTAAGGATATTTACTGGAGTAACTTGTATAATATAATATTATATTTGTAACGTTCCAGCTACGCGTCCCTGCTATCGGATCTCCAGCGGGAGTACGCCCGCTGCCGCCGCCGCGTGGCGGGCGCGCCCACGGCCGCGGCGCTGGCGGCGGCGGCCGGCACCCACCTACGGGACCACTGCACGCTGCTGCGCACGTCGTGCTCGCTGTTGGCGCACGCGTGCCGGGACGAGTGCGCTTTGTACGCGCACTTCTTTAGCAACCCGTCTCCGGCGCTCGAGTAAGTTATCCTTGTGACGTCACAACGTCTTATGGTTCGATTGAGGAGGTCGCACGCACGATGAAACATGACTCATGCGGCGTTACCTCGCTCTGAGGCGTTCCTGCATGGAAGGCTTGAAGTGCAAGCGAGAGCGCGGAACGAGCGATTATCTTTTTGACGGGACATCGTCTTAGGATTCGATTGAGGAGGTTGCACGCACCATGAAACATGACTCATGCGGCGTTACCTCGCTCTGAGGCGTTCCTGCATGGAAGGCTTGAAGTGCAAGCGAGAGCGCGGGCGACAAAAAGGCACAATCGGCTTTCGCGTTCGGCAGCGTATACCTCCTTCTCTATATATGTAGATGCAAATGTAATAAACAAATTAATTTTTTTTTTTTGGAAAATTCTACCATTCCATCAGTATTTACTTAAGACGTTGTCACGTTCAACTATCGTCAGTAAACCGACTTTACCGACAACCGATTTTTTTATCTTGTTTCTTCTTTCGGCAGTATATAAGATAAGCCTATAAACTTATTCTAATACCTCATATCAATATTATTCTTTCTCTTTCAGCGAATACCTCCAATCGCTCTGCAACGGTTTGTACGAGACACTGCGGCCTCACATCATCCACATCAACCATTTGGAAACGCTCGCTGAGCTCTGTGTAATATTGCGGCTTGAGCTCATCGAGGAGCAAGTTAACAATGACCGTGAGTTATATATACATACGTCCAGTCTGTCTGTAACGGTTTGTCTGTATAGTAGATATTTAGAGAGAAAGTCTTGATGCTGTACTGATTCGCTTTTTTTAAAATACTATCTGACGTCGTATTAATATGCGAATAGCGAGGATGTGAGTGAGTCAAGAGAAATGGACATCGCTGTCCTGCTCTCACCTGTATGTGCTATCTCTGTCATTCCCCTTCTGAAGGTCTACATCTTTATTTTTCTTTCTTTCTTTTCTTTATTATGGCTTCCACTGGACTTTTCGTTATAATTTAGTTAGGAACTTTGCAATAATAATAAAGAAACTAGTGTGGACAAGTGAAAGAAATGAATTGAATGTCTTTATTAAAATGGGGATAGTTATTAGGAATTATGTTACAAAGATGGACCACAAGTTTGGGACAGCAGAAAATTATATGACTGAGATTTGCTTCATCCAAGCCACATTCACAGATAGAAATTTTAATTTAATTTATTTTAAATACATCTGTAGCGGGAGCGATGATTCGGCTCGACCGCCACCAAAGGGAAGATCTTCCACCAGGCTAGGTGTTACGCCTGGGGAACCGCGTCTCCGACGATGTTGTGTCGGAGATTGTATATATATATGTATAATGTATATATATAGCTCCAATCCGCGAAAACTTTGCTTGCGCGATTTAGGTTTTTCGCTGTTTATCAGTGATAGCGTCGCGTGATTCTATTTTTGTGACTTATGGCGTTTGGATTTCGCCACACATCTTTTTAAATAAACAGAATGACAATAAAACTTTTGATGTTAATTTCAGGTGCCGTGTGGTTCCCGGCACCAATACAAAAAAGAATAGGACCATTCCATCTCTTTCCCATGGATATCGTAAAAGGCGACTATGGGATAGGCTAACAAACTTGGTTTTCTCCTTTTAGGCGATGGGCTAGCAACCTGTCACTATTTGAATCTCAATTCTATCATTAAGCCAAATAGCTGAACGTGGCCATTCAGTCTTTTCAAGCCTTGTGGCTCTGTTTACCCTGCTAGGGATATAGACGTGATCATATGTATGTATGTACATCTTTTAAATAAAGAGAATGACAATTAAACTTTTGAAGTCAATTTCAGCGGCAACCCTCGGAGCTTTAGGCGCTGTGGCGCGCGCGTTGCTCCAGGACGCGCAGGAGCGGCTGGTGTTCCGCGCGCACGTGCACCTGCGCGCCGACGTGCTGCTGTACCGGCCGGCGCGCGGCGACCTGGCCTACCCCGACAAGCTGGAGATGATGGAGGTACGTATGTATATACATACATATATATTATATATACGGGACAAATTGCACGGATCTAGGTAGCCTCTGTAGGAAGTATAGTCATAAAAGTTATTTATTCCTACAGAAGAAAGAAGGAGAAAAGAGGAGAGAAATAATCAGTTAAAAATCACTATATTATTCAACGTATAAATTCAGAACATCTAACAATAAAAATTATTTTTTGACATCTCTCTTACAAACAACATCATGGCAACCGTTGCTATGGCGTATGCCAAGAAGGTTGCCTACAGCCGCGAAGTAAGTTCGAGACTTGTGTCACGAGATACTAACTCAACGATACTATATTTTATAATAAATACTTATACAGATAAACATCCAATACCCAGGTCAATCGGAGAAAGTTCGTTTCTCATCAGGCCGGGTTTCGAAACCGGGACCTCCGGTGTCACAGACAAAGGCACTACCGCTGCGCTACAGAGGCCGTCATTATCCTTTTATATATGTTTTCATTCTCCTGGCCGGTATTAACCCAGTTACATCCTCACCTCTTAAGAGGAGCCCGGAGAGCGCCTTTGGACCATGATTCAGGTTTTTACACGAAGCGACTCCCGTCCAACCTCCGTAACAACCTAACGAACCTAACCTATATCGGATCAGGGTAAAAACTGCACTAGAAGAATGTCATTACTCTCATAGACGCTTGTTTATGACATTCGTAAGAAGGAGACGGAGTGATCTTGTTCTAAAGTGCAGGGAATCGCTCCTTCTTACGCCCATGTTAATAGTAATTATTATTATTTTTTTCCAGCAAATCGCCCTATCTATCCAAGAGCAGAGTCTGAAACGAAGCGACTCCCGCAACTCTATGACGTCCGATATATCCGCGACTTCCCAAGAAGTGGCCGCTGCGATGGAGCGCCGTGCCCAAGCCTCCCCGGCGGATCTGCACGGCATGTGGTACCCGGCTGTGAGGAGAACTCTAGCCGCTTTGTCCAGGCTTTATAGATGTCTGGAGAGGAAGGTGTTCCAGGGGTAAGTTAGTCTATTTCACGTGGACATAGGAAATCAACCAATATAGGTTGGTCTTTTCGGCAGCTACCCGGCCTGGAGAACACCAGCGGTTTTGTTCAGGCTTAAAGAAAAATATAAAGAGTTTTTGTAATTGTGCCCATTCAATAAATGCGTTTTTTTTTAAATTTCAGGTTGGCCCAAGAAGCGATATCTCTCTGCGTGCAGAGCATAGACAACGCCGCCAAACAGATCAGCGCGGACAAAACAACCATAGACGGCGAACTCTTCCAAATTAAACATCTGTTAATACTACGAGAACAAATCGCTCCATTCCAAGTGGATTTCATAATCAAAGAGACGACTTTAGACTTCAGTAATGTTAAAAACGCAGCTTACGGTCTGATACAAAAACCTAGGCAGATATTTTCTTTGAACAGTAACAATGCGTTGTTGGAGTTCCTGTTGGAGGGTACGCCGATGGTGAAGGAACATCTTCTGGATTCGAGGAAAGAGGTGGATAGACAACTGAAGACTAGTTGCGAAGTGTTCATCAGGGATGCGACTGAAGTGCTGGCTGGGCCGCTGATCAGTTTTATGGAAAAGGTAATTTTGGATATGAAAGCAGTTGTATGTTAAGTGATAAGGGAATGTTGTGATTTGAAAGAAGTTGTAGTTACAGGAATAGAAAAGGGTATGTTAAGATGGTTTGGTCATGTGGAGAGGATGAATGAAAGCAGGTTGACTAAGCAGATATACAAGGAGAGTGTGGAGGGAAAGGTCGGAGTGGGAAGACCTAGACGAACGTATCTTGATCAAATTAAGTACGTCCTGGTAAAGGGTCAGGTCAAGAGTACCCGAAACCGCCGAGCTTGCATGAAGAGAGTTATGAATATGGATTAAGCGAAGGAAGTGTGCAGAGATCGTGGCAAGTGGAAAGAGGTAGTCTCTGCCTCCGGGAAAGAGGTAGTCTCTGCCTCCGGGAAAGAGGCGTGATTTTATGTATGTATGTTTATGTATGTAATTTTGGATATAAAAGCAGTTGTATGTTTAGTTCAGTTGTAGTGGGAACGATGATTCGGCTCGACCGCCACCAAAGGGAAGATCTTCCCTCAAGCTAGGTGTGATGCCTGGGGAACCGCGCGACAGACAATGTTAAGTAGGTTATATTTATGCTCAAATCCGTGAAATCTTTGTAATCGCGATTTAGACTCTTCGCTGCTATTGGCTGAGCGCGTCATGTTCTTCGCTATGATTGGCGTGTGACTCTGTGCCCTTACACCATCAACCGGGATGATCTGATGACAATCACCGATAAGGCTGTAATAATTATAATTGTTGTTGGACTGATGTCGACACGCCAAAAAGAAATAATAATAATTATAATATCGATACCTCATACAAACAGTGCTTTTCACAGTAAACTTTGTTTTGACTTTCACTTTCAATATAGCATTTTCCAATTGTATTTTTAGATGTTAGCTTACAGGTCCAAGGTTAATCATTTGTTTTATGCACTGAAAAATTTTATGAATATGACACTAATAGATTTTTATAACCGCCTTCAAATAAAAAGGTTCTCAGTTTGACCTGTCTGTATTCGCTGAACCGATTTTGATGTGGTTAGACTTCAAAAAGGAAGGATATCGATTGGAGGCAGTTCTCTTTTCAGACAATTTATTTTTAATACGTTTTCAATTATTGCCAGGCCCAAGCCTTCAATCCAATCGAGCAATTGAAGAGTCAGCCGTGGGCGAGCCCTGAAGAAATAGCGGTCGTGGTGAAGGAAGCCCAGAGACGGATCAAGGCTCAGCTCGCTCCATTACAGCGCTCTATGCAACTCTATTTGGCTAATAAGGAAACTGAGTTCATCCTCTTCAGGCCAATAAGGGTAAATTTAATATAGAGTACTTCTTATTTATATGAACGATTATCATCAAAGGGTCCGCTATGGGTGGGGCCTTAGCGGACCAGTTCTCACACAAAGCGTCTTCGGTCAAATTTCAGTAACATTTTCATGGGAACCAAATTCATATTACATCAAGGTTACCGTTAAGATAAACGAATCACAATATTATTATACGTGTGGTTCTCGGCACTTTATACATATTATATATACCCGTGGATGTCGTATAAGCCGATTAAGGGAAAGGCTATTAAGTTTGTTATTCTTCTTGTACATGCTCGGATAGCAACGTGTCACTTTTTCAATTTCAATTCCACCATGAAGCCATACAGCTGAATGTGGATTTTTTTTATAGTATTTGTACATATTTCATTAACTCTCAAAGTAAATCATAAAGTATTGAATACAAATTTGTTAACATCTCAAAGCAAAAAGAAATATATGCGAAAATTTTCGACGTCTTATATGTGTGTGCTACATACATAAATACAATCAGGTCTATATCCCAAGTGCGGTAGTATGAAAAGCCACATTGAATAGAATAGCCTATCGCCTAAAATAAGAATTCCAAGTTTATGAGCCTATTCATTTTGTGCTATATAATTTATCAACAGAATAACGTGGTGGGCTTCTTCGTGCAAATGGAGCAAATGCTGAACAACGCTGACTTCTCCTACGAAGATAGACTGATCGTGGCGTGTCCTACACCGGAACAAGTTTCCGTGTTCATCTCCTCGGCAAGTCTGATAAGTCACGGCGAACCGGTGTTGCCATACGGCAAAAAGAGGAAGACGAGCACCGTCCGCAAGCCCAGTGTTGCCAGTGTGCAGGAGAGCAGTGATAAACCTCAAGAGAGTTCCAAGACTATTGATGTGTAAATGAGCACAAAACTTGCAGTATAATTTATGTAATTACCGAGATTAAAGAGCATGTATGAAGGAGGTGAAGATCTATGTTTATTTATAGTTACTTGGATTAATTAATCTTGAAATAATGAATGTATATCTTCATATAGTAATATATCCTATAATTTATTGAATATGTACTTTTATTTTAAATACCTACCTAGGAGTATCATGTTAAGTTTGGGTTGTATTATATAATGTGGAAAATGGAATAGCAAGTTTGAAACTTAGAAGAAAGGTATTTTTTTAAATAAACTCATATTTTAAAAACAAATTGGTTTATTTACACATTTTATTTACTTACATCTTCTATAATAAATACACAATTACACCAAAGACATTTGTTTTATTTCAATAAAACAACAGACATTAGGTGAAGTTTTTAATGTGTTTTTCTTAATCATTGATTTAAATAAGAATTCTAAAATACACTACGACAACTTATGCTCTGGCCCAGTACATTCCACCACGAATCCTTGTGTATTCAGGGAGGCCTTCTACTGGACCTACGCCAGCAACAGCAGGACAACGGTCAAACAAGTATTTGAAGCAGACATCGCGGACATTCTGAACAGATACCGAGTTGATGCGGGCATCAAGCTCGTGGATTGGAATACGCCTGTTGTAGCAAAGCATCTGGCGACCAATGTCTTCACAAACTGGGGTAGTTCCATCAAGCTGGAGGAGCATGTTAGTTTTCAACAAGTTCTTGGCACGCTCAACCTCTCCCTCCGTGACAGACGTACACAGCTTCATCCATTCTTTCTGAATGTTGTACAGCATGTCCTCAATTTGTAAAGGTTCAGCCACAAAGTAAATGCCCCATAGACCAGTGTCTTTGTAGCATGTGTTGAAAGACTGGAAACTATGGCAGAGGTTCTCGCAGGATGCAGCACGGGCGAGGTAGGAGGCATTGTTGCCACCGCCACCCTGTGAACGGTCCCAAGCTCCAATAAGAGTATTGGCTACCATGAGAGGAATGTTATCAGCGTCAGTCCAGCCAGCGCCCTCTACGGCCACAGCAATGTGAGCTAGAGGCATTGAGTCATCTCTGACACGGATTTCTGAACCAGTGTAACGGCATGGTGCCAACTCAACAGGCGCAGCAGTATTCTTCAATCCACTGAAGTGCTTCTTAGCAAGGTCAACTAGTTTCTCGTGCTCTACTCCACCAGCTCCAGAAAGCACAATACGAGTGGGTTGGTAGTGATTTTTGATGTATGCCTGGAGGTCAGCTTTAGAGATTTTCTTAATATTCTTGGTTGGCCCAAGGATAGTTTGGCCTAGAGGTGTTCCTTGGAAAGCAGTAGCATGAAGATGGTCAAACACAACTTCCTGGAGGTTGCTTTCGACGTCCTGCATCTCCCGCAGTATAACACCGCGTTCTCGTTCGATTTCGGGTTCAGCAAGTGAAGAGTTCTGTATGATATCAGCAAGGATTTCAATTGCAGCGGGCACATCGTTCGCGAGGCACTTCGCGTAGAATACGGTCTGTTCTCGAGACGTATAGGCGTTTAAATGTGCTCCCATGTTTTCAACAAGCAATTCCAGATCTGTCTGAGATCTTTTGGTGGTGCCTTTGAAAGCCATGTGTTCAAGGAAATGGGCGACCCCATTGTTCTTTGAGGTTTCATACCTTGAACCTGCGTCGATCCATAATCCTACAGTAGCTGTAGGAGCGCCGGAATCCTCGGAGGCAACGCGGATTCCATTATCGAGCACTGTAAGCTTTGTCGGAGGTACATTTACTAGCACCTGTTTGTGGCCAGCGGCAGTAGCCAAGAGGCGTACCTGATTACCCTGTTTTGAGACTAGTCTCAAAGTCGAAGCTACGGTCAACATTTTTCTTGAAATCCTTGCACTTTATCGGAAATTTTGCCCTCCGATTTACGTAATAAAATGGGCAATAAGAACAGAAATGTTACGTCAAATGTCAAAAATCATAGAGAAAAGAAAAGAGTTCATTTCGTTCGTTCCTTCCGTGGTAGTACTGTAGTATGCCTATCTCTTACCGAGATGCATAGTGCATACCGATGGTCCAATATCACTAATTAATTCATGAAAGTCAACTGATGACAAAAAAACATTCTTTGCATATAAGTTAGTAATGCGATCATTTTGAAATAAAAAGTTTGTGGGGCAAAAAATCGGTAATTTTTTAAATATAACAATTCTGCATCCCTGCTTATTCTATACCAATGACTCTTTTTCTAAGTTATGTACATTAGTTTGAATTCTAACTGACGCTCACACGGTGAGAAAAAACTCCCTCAGGTAACCTGCACATTCAGGCATCTGCATGTTTTACCATGATACGGGTTAGGTTCCCCCGTAGCCTTTATGGGGAAACTAGTGAAGGTGTGGAAGTCAGTTTATAAAAATTGATCGAATAAGGATCTGAGGACAATCGATCAAGATCTCGATTGTCCTACGGGTTCCTCTCCGTTGCTGTAACTTAGGCCAATAGGGAGAAAATAATGAAGCGACACATACACTCTTAGGTTTTAAAAAAAGTGCGACAATTACAGTGTGTCTTAACATTAGCACGCGGGTTAGGCCCTTTACGTATTCTTTATAGTTAGATGATTATTTTCTACGGCTTTGTTACATTTACAGCTGTACAAGAAATTCAAGAATCGTTTTTTTTTAATCCCATAGGGGTGGGCAGACTACATCTTTCCACTTGCCATGATCTCTGCATACTTCTTTCGCTTCATTCACATTCATCAAGTGTTGGCCAAGTGGGCACTCAGTCATGGCATGGCCAATCACTCAATCACAGATATAAGGCATTATCAGTGTTGCAAAATGAGCGGTTTCGCTCTATAGGGTTATATAGTGTTTTTATCGTGCGAAAGCTATTGGTGTTTCACTTTTTATTGCGACTTGAAACGGGACAGCGATAGTTTAGATAGTTTAGCGCCTGGCGCCTATTTTCAATAAACTGGCACCTTTTTGCTTTCATTCATCCTCTAAGAGTATCAGACACACCTATCTTTTGTTCCATTCGTTCGTTTCAATTTAACACTATTGACTTAACTATTTTTATTTGGAAAAACCGCTAATAGTTTATTATGTTATAGTTGCTAATAGTTTATAATTTGTTTATGTAGTTTTTCGTGTTTACGTCGTGCTCACAATAGAATTGCGATTGTGTGCGTAGTTGCTAGTGGTCGACATTTTTTGTATGTGTGTGTCTGTGTGGGTATTTGACGATGTGTTAAATAGTAATTAATGCAGGTTAAAGTAAATTAAAAGAATAGATGACCGAAATACGGAAAAATACAGACGATTTTTTTACTAAAAGTATTTGTTTTTGGCAATTTGGCGCTTTTAGGTCTGACTTTCCGCTTTTTCGTCTATAATAGTTGGCAACAGCGTTTCTGTCAAAAAATGAAATTGCATTGCATTCATTTTGTTCATTTTCTTCTTCCATCCGCCATCATCCTTGAATTGAATGAAACTTCATTCTCTTCATTCAATTTATTATCGCACGTAATTTCGTGGGAATATTACGAGAGCAATATGTACAGTGACGATTGTTTTTTAATAAATTTTGCTAAAGTGTTTGGGGAAAGCGTGTGTCGGTAGACATAGCCCAAGTACGTAACGGTTCACGCAAGATGCTGTTTGCTGATAATTCCCATGTGATCTAGTAAAACGTCATGACCACAATGAAGAATCCAAATTCAACGTCTTCCAAGCTTGCTCTCCTCAGCCACATCAAGTACGAACACCTGGTAGCTGGTATATCGGGTGGTGTTACCTCTACGCTTATTCTGCATCCTCTTGACCTCATAAAAATTCGATTTGCAGGTGAGTAAAATGACACTTCCGCCATTTGAAAATTGCCTTCAATTTATAAGGTGGTTAAATTATTGATCTCTTTTCTCTGTAGCATTCTATTCCTCGTTTAAAAAACTTGTTGACCTTAACCACAAACTGGATAGAAATAGGTACCTTAACCTTGATCTTCAGGGTGAAAGTTTATCATATCACAGTGATCATTATATTTTGCAGGCGATGCAGGAAGTAGCATTCAATTAAAAAAATAGAGTTTGCACCATGTGTTTCTTTTGTATACAGTATACAAAAGAAACACATGGTGCAAACTCTATTTTTTTAATTGAACAGTATACAGTATACTTAATTTTGTTTTTAATAATTTAGGACAGATGAATTTATATAATAACCTTCCTCTAAAACATTTTATTTTATTATGGATAAGTCTGATCCGTAGCAGATAAACCTTTGTTTGTGTGGTATTGTAAGTACTTAATTGTAATGTGTAGTGTAAGTAATAAGTTTTTATAAAATAAATACTTGGGCTCTTCCCTCACTTTGAATACTGAATTTTAATCAAAGAATATTGATGTAGAATTTCAAGAAATGGAAAATAATGACCAGTCGTAGTGTAACAAATGCTCGTGATAAAGCTATCATTAAAATGAATATGGTATATTAATTTTATCATTATTTTGTTTAGGTTCATTAAGATAAATGAACTTGGAGTTCGGTTTTAGGCCATGGGCTAGCAACAACTCGTCACTATTGTAACTCGAAAGAATGTAAAAGTTTGGCAAGTGGTAGCAACAGATTGTTTTCAAAAGAGGTTAGAATGTTGTCACTGTTTCAGAATTAGGTGCTATGACCATCTTATAGCTCACAAATTATTATCTATTTACGTATTTAACTAGCGAGCCATCCGAGCTGGAAGGGGTAGTGATTATACATATAAACATTCCTCTTAAAACACTTTCTATTAAAAAAAAACCTCATTCGTTGTTATTGTTAAAGGTGTTAGCTAGCATATAATGTCAGAGGTGGGAAGCAACTTTGCTTTATACTATGTCTTGATATAGTAGGTATTCTTGAGTTAGTATTTTGTAACACAAGTCTTAAACTTACTTTGGGGCTAGCTCAGTCTGTGTGATTTGTCTCATACCTATATTCCAGAAAGCAATTGAACAAATACTAAGGAGTACATTTAATGGACTCCAGGCACTTCTTGATTGATAGTTCTGTGTCTGCTCCAAGTCACATCACATGGTCTCAAGTCATTAAAAACCAGGGTGTCATTTTATCTCAGAATTATATTTCTCACAACATCCTGTTGGCACACCTCACAAAATATTGTGCACATGCCATTGTGAGTTGTTTTGTTCTAGACAAAGGTTGTCTTTGCTTTAACAAGATGACCATTTTTTAAAGATCTTGTAGTTTTTGTCCTTTGTGAGTGAAGGGAATTTAAGAAAGATCCATGACACGTGTTATTTAAATAGTTTGGCAAAATTATTCATTTAAATAACACATGTGGTTGATGGCAAACAAAGGATGCTGAAGGCTGTACGAAATGGGGTGTCCAAAAGAGAGCCCTGGGTTCAAAGGGTATGAAGATGAAAGCATATGAATATGCTAAAAATGTATAAATAATACAGGTATTAAACGCGCGCGGAATTTTACTTTATCTCGGACATTTCAAATCATGTTACATAGCAATGCGAAAGTTAAAAATCAGTTATGCTTAGAATGATTGAAAGAATCAAGAAAAAAATAGAGTAATAATAATTTGGACTTATTTTTAGGCATTTATTTTAAAGTAAGGAAGTAAATACTTTATACATATTTAGTACTGTTTAAGCTTTTATTTTAGGTAGGTAATGAAAGTCCGTCTGTGGACTTTGATCTCATTATTTGGAGCTATGCCAAAGTGAAATATGTTTGTATGTCATACCTTTCATTGACATCATTTTATTAGCCATTAATGAAGTCAATTAACTAACAGTTGTAGTTTAAAAATATCTTTTTAATGACGATCGCTGTCGTAAACTAATCCTAACCTGTGAAGACACAACCTAGAAAAAAAAACGTGAAAATAATAAAAAAAAAATCATTATTGTATGGATTTTTATTTTAGGGCTCTATTTATTTTTACCCGCGACGCAAAAATTACGCGCAACAGACGTTATTGCGTGAGACACAAAGACATGCGTGCACCTAACTCCCAAAATGATCGATTTTGATCTCGTTTTTGTTTTTAGTAAATGATGGCAGAACCGCGACAGTGCCGAGATACGACGGGTTAGGCAGTGCCTTTGTGACCATCGTGAAGAAGGAGGGCGTCAAGGGGCTCTACAGAGGGGTCACGCCCAACGTCTGGGGCTCCGGCTCTGCGTGGGGCTTCTATTTCCTATTGTGAGTATATACCTATTTGTCAAATAACAAGAGTACGAAGTTACTGCTTACTATTGTGAGCCATCAGACAACCTATTGTGAGGATTAACACATTTACCGCCAGTAGGCTGTTCAAATGTTGCCGACCCTTGTGATCTCTGAATTTCGATACCTCACGCGGAGAAAATTAGGTGGAGGTCAAATTTAATAATTTAAAAACTAAAAAATGTAACATTAAAGTAGGTATTTTTTAATTTATGTAAGAAAAAAAATTTTTTGGGCCTGAATTTGCCGCCCCCCAAATCCGCCCTAGGCTTCAGCGTACTTACCTACTGTAGAAGTAAAAGCAAAATATTTGTATTTTTTTCGACTAAAATACGGTATCGATATTGTTACCCTTTATTTCAGTAGGTACCTACATAACATAAATGAACTAAAGGTAATATTATATCATATTATATTATAAATTTGAACTAATTATTCTGTTATTATCTTGGTAAACAGTTTGTTTTTATTGAATCGGACAATTGTTTATCGTTTTTGGAATAAATATAAACACGAAAAGGGACGGACAAGGTTAAGGTGATATCAATAATAAGTTTTTTTTTTAATAGTAAATTACAACGGACGATAAAATGATTTTCCTTATACGGGACAAATTACACAGATTAAGTTAGCCTCGAAGTAAGTTCGAGACTTGTGTTACGAGATACTAACTCAACGGTATTATATTTTATAATAAATACTCATATAGATAAACATCCAAGACCCAGGCCAATCAGAGAAAGTTCGTTTCTCACCATGCCCTGGCCGGGATTCGAACCCGGGACCTCCGGTGTCACAGATAAGCGCACTACCGCTGCGCCACAGAGGCCGTCATTATCAGTTAAAATTATCAGTTCTATTAAAAACAAATTTTAGAAAAATCTAAATATGAAACATTGCCTGAGTGAAAGATGTGTACAATATTTTTTTGTCAAAAGACAAGATTCGTTCGCGAATTTTTTTTTTGGTATAATGTACAGAACAGACTCACTGCAAAGAAAACTCATCTTGAAACCCTAAAGGACATGGGTTTAATTTCTTGGTATCCACGAGAACGAATAAAAAAGAAAATTTTACTATAACGCGGGCGTAGCAGTATTACAAATAGTAGTAGTATTACAAATCAATAAGAGTAAACTTAAAGTTCAGTTGTTTGTTTTATTTATATTTTCACACTGATATTATTATATCCAGATTTAATATGTGTGTGAAAAATTTGCGTAGAAAATTCTGCTTGGTTGACGTCACGGATCACAGTTGGCTCGTGTGTTTCGGTCATTATACTTTTAGAAGCGGCACTAAACCGGTTGTAACTAGTTACTCTAAACAGATCAGACGGCATATGAATCATCATTATTTGGCTAATAAATGTATCCTTCATTTAGGTTGTTTGGAAAATTTTTATACAAATGTTTAAATATATATATATATATTTGGGTCCGATTGAGAGTGTCGTGTAGGTCTTGGCCTGGATTCTTTCTGTTCGGATGGAGGAGGCAACTAAATGGCAAAACACTTAATAACAGTACAATGTATTTTTAACATATCTAGATGATTCTATAAAATTTGCATGTAGCGCGGAATTGCAGTTTACTACAGGTTTCGGCTGTGTTTTGTCTGTAAGTCACTTTATCTTTTCAATAATTAATTAACTTCATCATGCTAACGTCAAAATTTGCCAATTCCTTATCCGCATCTAGGGAGTAGCGTGAGACAAGGTAGATTAAGGACATTACATTAAAAATTCCATTTAAAAATCACTCTCTAAATCACTTATTGAAGCAAATATTTTGTCAATATTGATTGGTTGATAACCATCGCTTCACAGTAGAAATAACCCTATCTTCGCAACAGATACTTAAACGATTTGAATACTGTTCGTGCATTGTTAAGCGGAAACTATCAACCTGGTTAGTGTGACAAAACATTGACACATCTTGGTAATGTGGCATTGCTTCTGTTTATTTGTGTCAGTCAGGTGTCAATGTGCAAATATCAGAATGAGATCGCTTAACAAGGTCGTTTTACATCACTATACAATTGTTACAATTTTATAGCAGTATTTGTAAAATCATAAGGCTCCGATAACAGTAAAATTTCTTCCCACCATCTCTTTCGTTTTCCTTTTATGCCCTTCTCAAACTCATTGAGTTCCATCTGGTTATCTGGCGGTGTGCAGCACACATTTCTAGTCCAATCCCATTGTAGCTAGGACAAAGTCAATCCTGGGACCTTGCAAAGGTTGCGGAGGTTAGGCGGAAGGCGTTTCGTGTAAAACTTGACTTGTTCCAAGATCATCGTCAAAAGACGCGCCCGGGGCTCCTCTTCAGAGAGTTGTGGATTTAAACGGGATTAACTCTAGGAGGAAGGAGAAGGACCCTGGATCCCATTTTATTAAGTAGTCCTCCGGGTT
Source organism: Amyelois transitella (assembly GCF_032362555.1). Lineage (NCBI taxonomy): Eukaryota > Metazoa > Arthropoda > Insecta > Lepidoptera > Pyralidae > Amyelois > Amyelois transitella. The sequence continues at coordinate 2,645,967 of NC_083506.1, read as the reverse complement.
TTATTTCTGATTATATATACATACATACATAAAATAACGCCTTTTTCTCTGATTATACGAACTCCTATAGTCTCTGGTCCTATGAGTGATTCAGGAGAAGCATTTCGTTTATAGTAGTTACTTAACACTATTTGCATCTCAATTCTAACATTAAGCCAAATAGCTGAACGTGGCCATTTAGTCTTCAAGACTGTTGGCTCTGTCTACCTCGCATGGGATATGGACGTGACCGTATGTATGTAGTTACTTAACTATATATATTTTTCAGTTACAACGCAATAAAGACATGGATTCAAGGCGGCAACGCACGCACGCCCCTAGGCCCCGGTCTGCACATGTTGGCCGCGGCAGAAGCCGGGGTGTTGTCGCTGGTGATGACCAACCCTATATGGGTGGTGAAGACCCGGCTTTGCTTGCAGTACAGCGAGGAACACGTGGCGGATAGCAAGAGGTACAGGGGGATGGTCGACGGCCTCAGGAAGATATATAGGACCGAAGGCATCAGAGGACTTTATAGGGTGAGTTTAGGTTTAGGCATCATAAGTATAATCACGTATTTATCCCTTACGGGGAAGACAGAGCCAACGATCTCGAAAAGATTGGATGGTCACGTTCAGCTGCACGGCTTTCAATTCAAATGGTGACAGTTAGCTAGTGCTAGCCCATTGTCTAAAATCTTTCCCTTGTTTGACACACACACAAATATAAAACGTCATAATTGAATGGCCAAGTCGTGATTCCCATAGCTGAAGGATTTAAATATTTATTGATATTTTCATATATTTAACAAAATAATTAATTGAACTATAATTTAAGTTGCGACATTATAGACGCTGCTTTGTTAATCAAATAGGCACCCATATGTTAGCACAGTTAGCTGAGTCATTATGCGTTGATACTGTTACTCATAATGAATTTAGTTTTTTGTTTTTTATATTTGGCGCATCACTATTTGTATCATTGCTAAAATAGGACGATTATATATAAGAACATTTTCACACAAATCACTTTTTTAAAAGACATTTTGTGTCAGGCAACTTCTATCACAAGTTATATGCTACCTTTCGCATTCAGGGCCTTAGCTCGGCTATATACTATATACTAGATAAATAAGAGTGCAATATTTTGCCGTATTCCGCGGTGACGAGAGAAATACCATTAGTTCTTTCTCTTTTTCACATTCCTAGTGTTCAATTGCTATCAATTCTCTGAATGTGTTCTGTCTTTTTCATCTTCTGTTCTAAGAAAGCGGTCCTATTTCAAGGTGCCACAAGGGTCACCTTCGTCTCCCTCCTGGCTTTAGTCCCGATTGCATCCTCATCACTAGAGAGGAGCCCGGGGTGTGCCCTTGACCATGGATCCTGGATTGGCCGAGTCAGGTTTTTACACGAAGCGATTCCCATCTGACTTCCCCAACCTTTGCAGCTAAACCTAACCCGTATTGGATCAGTTGCCTGAATGTGCAGATTTCCTCATGATGTTTTCCCTCACCGTTACCACAAGAGGAAAGAGGTAGTCTCTGCCTACCCCTCCGGGAAAGAGGCGTGATTTTATGTATGTATGTATGTTACCACAAGGATCAACCACGGCATTTAAATTTGCCCTGTGGTGCATGTAACTGGGTGATAAAGAGATAAGCGACTTTCCCAGTATAATCTGAGCTACGTTTGCTATGATCATACATAATACGTACGGACGGTACAAAGTCTTACCGAGAATTCCACTTGCCGTGTGGTTGACTAAAATAACAGTTTGTATGAAGTAATAGCTCTACCGATTTGTCCAGTGTTAAAGCTAAGTCATTGGAAAAATATATTTAATAAGAAAAAAAAATATAAAGATTTCAGGCTGACGAAGTCGCGGGCAACAAATTGTTATGCATCATTTTATTTGTACCTTTTATAATTCTAGTGGATATAGTAGGTACACAAAAATTTTGTTTGTTTCGCAAAACATGCATTCTTTGTTTTATTTACATTCTTCAATACGTATCCATCGCACATTCGTCATTGTGACGTCACACAAAGCGGAAAGTCACAACGAATGTTTGAATTTACATACAAATCTCTAATCTGTAAGTGGAATGTATTTTCTGTCTGTCCGCTCACGTTGGCCAACCACAGGAGATTGGATTGGACAAGGTCTAACCTTTAGCTTCTTGGGTTACAACATAGCACTCAATGTTATTGCTATCAAGGATTATTGCTATGCACTATGCATTTTGATTTATATAGCCATTTTTAACTTTAAGCATATTCTACGATCAAAAATCTGTTTCATCCGATTGCCAAGTTCTGAAGTGTAATATAAAAAGCGTGTTGTAAAAAGAAATTTGTTACTACCTGCTTCACACCAATTATGCCGCCAACCTGCCTACCTGATGTCGCTTTTGGGAATTTGAAGCATTGTCGTTTGCTTATTACATATTTGTATTGTGTGTGTGGTTCCCGGCACCAATACAAAAAAGAATAGGACCACTCCATCTCTTTCCCGTGGATGTCGTAAAAGGCGACTAAGGGATAGGCTTCCAAACTTGGGATTCTTCTTTTAGGCGACGGGCTAGCAATCTGTCACTTTATATGAATCTCAATTCTATCATTAAGCCAAATAGCTGAATGTGGCCATTCAGTCTTTTCAAGACTGTTGGCTCTGTCTACCCCACAAGGGATAAAGACGTGACCATATGTATGTATGTATGTATTACATATTGTCATATTAATACGACGAAACTTTGTAAAAAAAAATTTTTGTAAAAACAAAGAAAGGTAAAATGTTGCCTACTCCCTTTTTTTCTCGAAAGACGTGAATATTAAGAAGAACAAACAAAAACTTTATTATTCCGGAAAAAAATAATCCTGTAGTATTTTTATTTACGTTTGACGAGCGAGCGGAGCCAAGTGCAGAAGCTTGTGATGTAACAATTCTCATCGCCATGCGTGTTTCCCCTTTGGCGTTGCTGAAAATAAAAGTGTACACATAATTACCTATTTATAGTTCTCGATACAATACAAAGTATCACAACACGACTGATCGTTACATCATTTGACACGTGTAAATGATTGCTATAAACATTTGGGACGTTTATATTGCGGGAAATGTAAGATGTAAGTACGTTGGATAACGTACTCCATTTTGAGCAGTTGGACCGATCATGTCTATAGGATTTAAGCGGCACCTACAGGTCTTTATAGTAGTAGTCCTCTTGTAATAAATATTTGCAACTTATTATAGAAAGTAAACGATGGTAATAAACGTGGAATTCTGCGGTTGTATGTAAGAATATAAAAAAAATGCCGTATATCACAGCCAGTTTATTCGAGTACTATATATACTGTACCATATAGGTTGGAATTTAGAAGGTAATCAATGTAGCGCTGCAAAAAAGCATTACATAATTTAAAAAAAAATAATTAAGGTTGTGTTTTTAATAACTGATGTATTTCTTTCAGTTATCAAATTAAATCATTATACCTATAAGTGCACAATTTTTTTTAAAGTGAGGGTGAGTTGGCAACTGACGGCCGAAACAACTATGCGTTTGGGATTAATATCCCCTGAATAGTATATTATTTTCAACTGGTTTCCCTAAAACCCTATAAAAACTAAAAAAAAACCTAATTTTGTTCATGCTCGTGGCAAATCGTGTGGCGATTTCGAAAACATATTTGCGTGAGTTTATGTTTACATAAGCGGAGTTTGCGATACTAGCGATAACGTTGACAGTGGCCATTAGATCCTGATCGATTATGTTGTTTCCATTTGCCCTCAGGGTGTCGATTCCTAACCTATCTATATAAACAGCCAGTCAGTTAGTCACTTAGTAAAAGAAGAATAATTCTTTTACTAAGTGATTCACTGACTGCCTGGAAACCCGCGTCCAAACACCTGTGTCTAGAAATTTGAAATTCGGTATTTTTATTTACGATTGACGAGCGAGCGGAGCCAAGTGCAGAAGCTTGTGATGTAACAATTCTCATCGCCATGCGTGTTTCCCCTTTGGCGTTGCTGAAAATAAAAGTGTACACATAATTACCTATTTATAGTTCTCGATACAATACAAAGTATCACAACACGACTGATCGTTACATCATTTGACACGTGTAAATGATTGCTATAAACAAGTGGAACGTTTATATTGCGGGAAATTTAAGAGACATACATACATACATATGGTCACGTCTATATCCCTTGCGGGGTAGACAGAGCCAACAGTCTTGAAAAGACTGAATGGCCACGTTCAGCTATTTGGCTTAATGATAGAAATGAGATTCAAATAGTGACAGGTTGCTTGTCTTCATAATAGTAGTCCTCTTGTAATAAAAATTCGCAACTTATTATAAGTATGTAAGTATAAGATGGTAATAAACACACAGCCAGTTTATTCGAGTACTATATAATACTGTACTATATAGGTTGGAATTTAGAAGGTAAATCAGTGCAGCGCTACAAAATAGCGCTACATAATTTTGAAAAACGAAATAAGTTAGGGTGTGTTTATATAGTTATCAAATTAAATGATTGATCAAAGTGCATTAAACTTTTAGAATGAGGATGAGTTGGCAACTGATGGCCGAAACAACTATGCGTTTGGCATTAATATCCTTTGAATAGTATATCATTAAAACTGGTTTCCCTTAAACCCTATAAAAACTAAAAAAAAACCTAATTTTGTTCATGCTCGTGGCAAATCGTGTGGCGATTTCGAAAACATATTTGCGTGAGTTTATGTTTACATAAGCGGAGTTTGCGATACTAGCGATAACGTTGACAGTGGCCATTAGATCCTGATCGATTATGTTGTTTCCATTTGCCCTCAGGGTGTCGATTCCTAACCTATCTATATAAACAGCCAGTCAGTTAGTCACTTAGTAAAAGAAGAATAATTCTTTTACTAAGTGATTCACTGACTGCCTGGAAACCCGCGTCCAAACACCTGTGTCTAGAAATTTGAAATTCGGTATTTAGGTTTCTTATATGGTCTAGGATGCACTTACAGAGGATTTCCCAAAATTCCCACGGGGAATTAACGGAATCTTTCTGTTTACGCGGTTGGAGACGCGGACGTCCTGTAATAATAAATATTACCGTAGACTTAATACAGTAAAGTTTATGATAAGTGTAATAAATATCCCACGGTTATTACAAATGTATTTATTGACCATATCTTCTTTTAGCCGATGTGCTTGCAACCTGTCACTATCTGAATTTTAATTCCATTACTAAGATACGCAGCTGAATGTGGCCTTTCAGTCTTTTCGAGACTTTTGACTGCTCTTCATATGGAATAAAGACGAGAGATATGTATGTTTGTGTGTGACACTATTTGTTGCATTTATTTTTTAATTTAAATTTTAGAATGGTTTTGATGTTAAAGTCAACTTAATTAATTTTCGTTACAAATCACTTAAAGAAACATAAATCGCAATTAAGACAAAAAAAATTGTTAATATTCTAATGTTATCAGTACCTATCCAAAGTTCACCAGATAAATTCCAGTTATTGAGCTTGCAACGAAACTGTTTGGAGTTATTTAGGTCGTCGGTTATCTAACAGTTTTGCCTGTTAACTTCACTACGCTATCATTTATTCCGTATAAACCAGCCAGCTAGGCTCAGTTACGATTTTTGGGTGTTTAGTTTTCACCTACACTAATGTCTGTTTAAAAAAAAAAGAACTTGAACTATTGTTTTATTTCCGTTTGACGTTAATTGCAGAAGTAACTCGAATATTAGCTGTTTTTATGTAATAAAAAATGAAAATCCGGTGCCCGTACGCGCCTTTTTTGAAATACAAAATTACCTCCCTTTAAACTGCAATTCACATTTAAATCATGAAGGTAATTTCGGGCTAAAATTAACATTCACATACTGACTACAACACTTGAGTATAATATTCTATAGATAATTTGAATATATCCAAGACAAATAAATCGTTGCTAAGTTGGTTTGTTTGGATAACGACCGCGTCAAAACAAATATTTTGGAAGTCTTTTGTTTTTAACTCCTCACGTGACCGTTCTATAGAAATACTCAGTGATTGTTTCATACTCGTAAGTACATCACTATCTTATGAAGGTGTGTCTTATAATACAGATAATTTAATAATGTTATTACTTTCCCTAATGTAATTGAACTGCCTTGGCAAACATAATTTACTGATGTTAATACATTAGCTTATTATTCTAGTTTTATAAGAAGAAAATAGCAAAATTATTCATCCATCTAAACGATTTTAATTATAAAACCGATTCATTTAAACCATTTTTTGTGGTCAACTATTATTATTTCTATCCAATGTAGGGAAGAACCACCGCGATAAATAAAACTTTCCATAAAGAATTTGCATACAACTTTATTTATTTACCTTTAGGTATATGTCCTGGGTTTAAAATCGGGAGTAACTTACTATAAAGGACCTTTAGATTCAAAGACTAAGAATTGAGCCCAAAATATTTGTTTTTAAAAAATGAGTCCTTAGATGCGTAAAGCGAGCAAAATTACCTTGAACTTGATAAAAACACCAATTTAATAGAATTTTATTGTATTGATTCTTATAACCAGACTGGTTATTGATATAGAATAAAGTCCTATTGTATCGATCGTTCGACCTTCGAGGTCACGGTTAAGTGATGACATTTAAACCGTTCTCGCCGACCTGAGTTAATTCATTTTATATCAATTTGCATGTTACTCGTGCGCACTGAGATGAACAAACATCTGTATATCGGTAGTTGCTGTATTGACTAGAACACATGTATATTAAAAATTCATACTACATTCATCATGACTTTATCCCTTGTAAGGTAGTCAGACTCTGTCTAAAGAAGACTCGTAGGCCACTTTGCAAGGTTACTAGGTAGTCAGGTTTTGGTAATGTGCTATGTTTTAGTGTTTCTAGCCCATCGCCTTAAAAAATCCCAAGGTCATATATAATTCAGGTTCGAATCCCGGCCAGGGCATGATTAGTGAAGAACTTTTTCTGAATGGCCTGGGTCTTGGATGTTTATCTATATAAGTGTTTATTATAAAATTTAGTATCGTTGAGTTAGTATCTCGTAACACAACTCACTCTCGAACTCTACTTCGAGGCCATCTCAATCTGTGTTATTTGTCCCGTGTATATATATTTATTATTTATTAATGTCGTAAAAGGCGACTAAGGGATAGGTTTACAAACATGGGATTATTTTTAGGCGATGGGCTAGCAACCTGTCACTATTTGAATCTCAATTCTATCATTTAGCCAAATAGCTGAACGTGGCCATTCAGTCTTTTCAAGACTGGTGGCTCTGTCTACCCCGCAAGGGATATAGACGTAACCATATGTATGTATGTTAATTTAATTCCCTTGATTGACTTTTACTATGTGCTCGGGACGTGAAGCAGCTGGATCTCACTATACACTTTTTGACCAATTTTTTGTTAAATTTCCAGGGTTTCGTCCCAGGAATGTTCGGGGTGTCGCACGGCGCGCTGCAGTTCATGACATACGAGGAGATGAAGAACCGTTACAACCAGTATCGCAATCTGCCGATAGATATTAAACTGGTAAGTATTGTTTGTACTTAGATTTTAACTGAAATTCTAGTTGATTCCATTTCCATTCATTGTAGGCGTAGACCTTATTGTATGTGATTTACCTCGTATAATTAAATAGATTCAAACGAAATTTCGTCGAAATCGGTCCAGCGGCTTAGCCTTTAAATCGTAACAGACAAACTTTAGCATGTGGAAATATTACATAGTTTTTATGTATGTTTATGATAGTATATATTTAGTTATAAATATATTTTATATATATTTAGTTTGACCCCACCAAAAGTTCTCTGTCAGACTCAATGGTTGACTGTTAGATAATGCTTCTACCATCAAGTCCGCCAATTGTACTATACAATTGTATTTTGTATAATAAAGTTTAAATAAATAAATATAAGCATGGAAGAACAGGTAAGGCGGACCCCAGGATTCCTTTCACACCAAACCCGCCACCTATATAAAATGCATCATAACATTTGTATGACAAACCGAATATGTTCTTTCTTCCAGACATCAGTGGAATATCTAACGTTCGCCGCTATATCGAAGCTAATCGCAGCCGGCGCCACCTATCCCTACCAGGTAGTAAGGGCCCGTCTCCAAGACCAGCATCGCAACTACGAGGGCACTTGGCACTGCATCACGGAAACATGGAGGTACGAACGAATCAGAGGCTTCTACAAAGGCCTAACGCCTTATCTCCTACATGTAACACCCAATATATGCTTAGTTATGCTCATATGGGAAAAATTCACGAACAACGATTAATTAACTAATATTTTTAAACCTATCTGATGGGAAATGTACGCGGCTATTTGTTTTTTTTTGTCGCTATATAAAAATTTATTTGTCGCTCACAGGGTCTCTTATTTTGGTGTTGTCTATGGAATGTTTGTAAGGTAAGCTTTTTAGAGTAAGGTTTTATTGTTATACGACTAAAAGTGACACGATGCATTTTTCTTGTTTTGATTGTATAAGTACGATTTTGTTGAATTCATTCATTGTATTCTTTAATTAGTCGGATTTTAAAGTGTTATGTTCCGTTATTCTGACAGCTTCTGACTTAGCTCGTTGTAATAATTAAGCACACTTTCCATAATGCTTGTATTTCCTTGTTTGTAAAAATAACTTGAACTATGATTATCTTACTTTTTAATAAAATAAAATCAAAATCATTGTCTTCGTTAAAATTGTGCTGTACACCATTATTTTATGTATTGTTAAACATGTCTCACGACATATGTTGTGTTTTTATTTACGTATAACTCGTTAATGACATAATTATTTCGTAATCTCTAGTAAATAGTAAAAGTACTCTTTCCCATCAGATCGTGACTGACTTTTATTTAACAAACTGGCAACATATAAAGTGTTGCCATTCTTAGCACAATTTAGTTGTAGTTTGCGATTTTTGTGATAATAGGTACGTACTTATAATATTTCTTGTCTTATTATATCTCTATTTGAAAAGACGTCATTTTTTATTTTATTTTGAGAAAATAACGTTACATGTGTGGTGAGACGACGTTAGGTTCTTTATAAGGTAGATAGTTTCAACTTGCTTTATTCAAAAATAAAGATTTTTTTGCAGATATTTAGAATAATCATAATACATTAACTTCTTTGACATTTGAACGTTAATATGCAAGTTCGAAGCTTATCTAATCTTTAGAAATAATCCCCGCCTTTATAGTTAATAAAACAAAAATCATAGACAAAATGGTAAGCTATAAACGGTCGCATGAAACTTAAGTTTACTAAACATTCGGAAACCAATCATGTTTTGTAATACAATAAAATTAGTTTTGATTAAATCATATTTATTAAACTATAATATAAGATATAAATCCATACGCACACTTATGAATCTTCAATCATCACTTCTAAGATAAAAATAAAAAATGATTAAAAAAAGGAGTCGCGTTGATCTTTGCGCAGGCGCATTACGTGTTCCGTTCCAATTGACGCAATAAGATTTTTAAGTTACTTCGAATTAAGACAAAGCGCCATGATCCGGAACGTGGTAAATCAGCGTGTTTTCGGATTAAATATGTAATTTGTGATTTAAAAATATATATCTAAAATTAAACCAAAATGTGATGTGAAAGAAAATACAGCGTTTTATTTGAGCTGTTGTAAAGATTGTTTCACATGGCAAGAGTTAAACTTAACTTGTATTGACAAAAATATTTCCTTCTTTTTTACTGGTCTATCGCACTAACGTCATCGACCAATCACAAAAACGTGTCCTAAATTTTGATTGGCCGAGTGTACATTTTCAAATTTTGTAACCGTAATTTTTAAGATTCTATTGAAAATGAATTCTATCATAAAGTTTCCCCATGTTTAAATACTATTTAAGCGTAGAACAAAATGTGAAATTATATAAAATGTTAGCTCGTGCTGTGTGAACTGTCATTAATTTTACTGTAAAGATTTCGGTGGCTGGCCACTATATCACTTGTTTAGATGTAAATATATATTTTTATAATAATTGCTGAAGTTCTGTTTCGATTCACATGATATTCAATTTGTGTAATCAATAAAAAATAACAAATTGATCGAATGAGCCGTTGTTTTTATTTATCTCAATATTCGACATGCCTTTTTCGGTTAGGTAAATCATGCAATAATATGTAATTTTTTAAAATGTTACTGGTGTTTTGAAGAGCTGCTAAAAAAATATGTGATAAAGCGGAAATATTTTATCCAAAATCGCATTTACATCCTTTAAATCCACGCTTCCAGCTCGAAATAAGGACGTGTTCTTCAAGTTATTCGGTGTAGCTTATGCCTATCATACACATTTAATATAACATTTTGGATGAAAGTACTTTAGGGATAAAATAAGACATGAAGATTTCAAAATGCAAAAAAGCTAGTGGGATATTTTAAATATAAATAACAAAAAGGTCCTTGCGCCTAATTTTTTATATTCGCAGCGGTGACGTTACATTTTTAATACGTTAAAGCCTATAATAATTTAAGTCACTTAAACACAAGTTGCAACAAAAATCCCCCATCTCATAAATTTAAAAATTGCTTAGGAAACGTGTCATTCCGGTTCACCTAAACGTTTTTAATTTTAAATCGGTAAGTGACAAATCATTTTTTTTTTTCACGCGAACTTTCATTTCTAAAACTACCTTCTTAATTTGTGATTCCAGGCACGAAGGCTGGCGTGGATTTTACAAGGGTTTGAAGCCGAATCTAGTGAGGGTTGTTCCTGCCACGATGGTCACTTTCCTCACCTACGAGAATGTGTCCCATTATTTATTGCAACCAAAACAGGAAATCAAGTTGCCTTCCTAATGAGAAATGAGAGGTGAATTTAGTGTGAGAACGCGGATATATTGTATTTCCCCCGCTTTTGGAAACGGTAGGACGTTTTGTTTTAATTCCTATCGTTAAAGACCTATATCGACGATGAAGAAATTAGGTTTAGGTGACTAAATTATTTTATCGATATTTTTCATTTTATGTTTTAGTGAAAGAATGGACGTAAAGCCTTTGCAGGCGAGAGATTTTTGTCTACCACATCGAAAGCGCACACTATAGTTATATAGGCTATCTATTTACAGGATTGTAATGTCTGCGTACAAAAGTTTTTCTTGTGTCGGACAGAAAGCATTTATGCACTGGCTTAGCCAGTTCGCTCGGCATTTCTCGCCTCTCATTCGTGAATGTGTCGACCAATCAACAAAGCTCCTTTTAGCGGACGTACGTGATTGGTCTATTTCTGCACGTTTTCGTACAATACCGCGCTGTGGAAATGCATCAAGATAATTCATCTAATGTATTAATACGAGATGTTAAATTTCGTGCACGCGACCATAAAAAAGAAAATAAAATAATTTATTTAATAATTTTAGGCGCTCGCTTTTGTTACGCCTCAGGGGGCATTTATAAAAAACATGTTTGTGTGAACTTATTTGCAGATCAATCCACATTTAATAGCGATTACCTTTAGTTATTTAATAAGATATGTTTAGGTAGATATTGATAAAATTATCGCTTGACCAATGAGATTTTTCGGAAATTTTATTTTCACAAAATTCCATTGTACTTAGCGTTAAGTATATATACGAAATATATATACGCATTCGTAATTGTAATTGCAATTTGTAGAAATTCCTTTTCCCCAATATACTATCATTACATCACTTTATAATCACAAGTCAATTTTTAGTTTAAAGTATCATTGACTTAAAAGAAATAAAAAATAAATAAGAAAATTAAAAAGTTTTATTAGAGCCTTATCACACCGTCACCTCTCATTATTATATTTTTTTTTATTTCTTAATTTTTCTTCTTTTTAATAATTATGTGACGGTTTAATTTTATTTTAAATCGTTTCTTTTAACGGAGCACTTGATTGTAGTACTAAGTATTGTTTTGAATTAGTTTTAATTGTTTTATTTTGAAGACAAACGTGGCTGTGTCCAAATACAGTTCCTTTAGGTGTTTTTATTTATAAGTAGTAACTATATAATGAATTTAATAACCGATTAAACTATTAATATATATTGACCACTTAAAAAAGGAACTTTTCTTGACATTCTTTTTAGAGTCGTAGCTGAAAATCAAATGTTAGTATCATTTATCCATTTACATTAAAAATAGGAACGTGGCCTATCAGTCTTTTCAAGACTGTCGGCTCTGTCTGCCCCGCAAGGGATATAGACGTCACGTATGAATGTACATTAAAAACGTACGAAGTTGTAAAGGAAGGTTTCTTGTGTAGTACCTATACCTACCTTTTTATACCTACAAGAAAAAATGAGATATATGGAATGCTGTCGAGATGATGAAGGACTTGTATGGAAGAGATTATGTACCAATTTCACAGAGTGGGGATGAAGTGAGAAAGATTATGAATAAGATTGGCAGGGTAAAAAGTCAACAGACTTACTTTTGATATTTGAACTCTTCTGCCACTTTCTTATTATTGCACTTGTAATATTTGAATGTTAATTAAATAGGAAAAAAATTATGGTTTCGTGAAGGTGACGAAATTATGAGTATCTATTTACATATTTATATATACAACAAGAGAAAAAAACAGCAAGAATTTGAACTAAAGATATATAAATAATTTCACTAATGAGCGCGTGTATTGTTTTTTTCTAAATGAGATTCCTAACACTAGTTTTTTTTGGACAGTCGGCTATCACGATTGTAAAATCCAAACACTGATGAGAGTTAGATAGGTATATTAGCAATATCATTCATGATTTATTTATATTTATACATATTAAAGTGTGCTATAAATAAATAAAATAGTGAGGAATATTATGATTTATGTTTTCGTTTGTTTTTTCCGGAAGCGTTTAATGTCAATAATATTACATTTTTTTTTATAAGTGTACTTTTTTGCGTGTTTGAAATATAATTTCATCTTTGTTTGTTTTCCTCTTATGTACAAATGTTTCTGTTTTTGCGCGAATAAATAATTGTAAAGATTGTCAATTCTTTATTTATAGGTTAACGTGTGAATTAGGTTCATTTCATCGCCCAGATTAAATACCTATTTCTAATGCACTTTTGTTGTAAACAACATCCTGTGACGTCCTGTTGAAATTAATAGATTTTTTATTGAAATAAGCCTCTGCTAAGGCCAGGTATAGCCGCACCGAGGAGCCAGAGGGCATCATGGTAGAATGCATAGCCGATCCCATGATGCCTTCGAAATGGCAGGAAGGAAGCGCCGGAGGGGTTTTAGTGCGGTAGTCTGGCACAGGTGCCAGGAGTCCCACACTCTCCCGGGTGAAGACCCGGGGGGTCGTCCGTAAATGGATTTCCCCTTCGTAACAAAAAAAAAAAAAAAAAAAAAGGTATTCCCGCCAAGGCATGATATTTGACTTGCGCGTATTAACAGATATTTATTAGGGGGGACGATTTGTATTTGAATGTTAATGGTTATTGCTAGTAGTATAACAATGTAACTAGGTACCTTTTCAATCTTAAGTATATTCATAACAATTTGATATCAGAGCTATCTGCAAATCTATTGATAGGAAAACCGCCATTACAGATATGGTAATAAAATATACTTTCCAATGCGTTTGATGCAATCATATACTGCATTCATTTGTAGTAACTGCAAAATTGATCAGTAAATACTATTAGAGGCGCAATTATTTAGTTAAGCTAACAGTCATCACGGCGATTCGAACAAGACCGCTGCGATATTGTGATAATAGATAGTACCCAGTAATCTATGATAGTACCTACCTATTCATACTGTTATCTACTTGTTAATTATGTGTACTATCGTACGCCTAGCAGCAGTCACTTCGCGGGAAACTGAGAGATGTTTGCGCCAGAGAGAACCAGTCTTCGCAATTTCGACGCCGAAAAAACATTCAGCGATCTGTCAACAAAGGCGGAATATTAGAAGGATTCGAAATTTGAATATGGTAAGTTTATTTTTTTAATTTGTAATTAAGAAGGTATGGTACCTTCGTACAGTAATTTATTTACTTATTTTTTTAGGAGGAACTGATATGTGTTGAGGTTTTTAAACTTTGAGCTTTTACATTACGCTCATAGATGGCACTAGTAGTATTGGTGTAAATCAAGTAAAAAATAATTCACTTATTTTAACGGCTTTTTCTGAGAAGTTCTGTGTTGTGGATAACATTTGCTCATTTTATTTAAGTACTTACCCTTTATTCACTGAAGTTTTAATTAACTCATTTTGGATTTATGTGACTGTAACTATGTAGTAGGTACGTTTAGGTCGTAGTGTGATTGCATAGGAGCATGCATGAATGGTTTTTCTTCCTCCTGACGCTAGTCAAGGTAACATCCTCACCTCTCTAGAGAGGAGTCCGGAGTGAGCCTTTTGCCCACGATCCTGGGTTGGGCAAGTCAGGATTATCCATGAAGCAATTCCCGCCTTCACTCCGCAACCTTTGCAAGGAAACTACTTAAAAGTAGGTATTTGATCATGGTTACACATTTTTTTGCTCAGTTAGACATTTCTTTCTTCTACTTTCTACATACATATAATCATATCTATATCCCTTGCGGGGTAGACGGAGCCAGCCTTAAAAAGACTGAAAGGCCACGTTTAGCTGTTGGGCTAAGGATTGAATTAAGATTAAAGTAGTGACAGGTTGTAAGTCCATCGCCTACGAGAAACCTAAGTTAGTTCCAAAGCTAATAGGCTTTCCCTGTCACCTTTTACGAGATATATGGGAAAGATATGGAGTGTCGGAAACCGAACTGCATTTCTTTCTCATCATGATAAAAAATGCTGCAGCTATAACACAATTATTGTGTGTAATTAATCAAAACTATGTTGTCCTAGGCATCTTATTGCGTAATGAAAGCCTGAAGACAGGGTTTGATAACACTATCATGGAAAATAACTAAGAACTAGACGAGGAGCTGGGATTAGTCGATAAGGGTCTTGCAATGTTGTTTGAGAGGTTCAGTTCTAATCATTCATCAAACCTAATAACTTAGAATTATTATTAATACTGACATAAGTAGGTATATGAAGATAAGTAAATAAGTACTATTTTTTTACAAATATATTTATAATGTATTCCTTCCGTAACATGCCACGCGCGACGCCGTTTTTATCGCGTGAAAAACTATCGCCGTTGCACTTTTTATTATGATGTGAAAGGGGACGACGACGCGCGATAAAAAAAGTGTCGCGCGAGCTATGTTACGAAGGCTGGTAACTAAAAATCAAACTGTGTGCCTCTGGCGTTTTTTCCGTGCAGATTTTAAAGAAAATTTTGAGATTCAGCGATAAATGCTACGCTAGACTATGATAGCCAACTAAACCAGTTTTTATAGTTGTTATAAATTGTTCATATATATTTAAAAAAATAATTTGAACAATTTACCGTACCTTATGTTTATAATTAGCATTTATTATCTTTATGAGGGCAAATATCTGGGTAAATGTATGCGTTGACTAACTCATTCCTCAGATAGCAGTTCGTTTCGTGTTCTCATCGGTCATCTCAGTAGAATTGTCCCCTTTTCTTTATATTTCAAAGAAATATCGTAAATAATATTATATTTCTATTAGATTAAAATTTTTAACATAATTTGAGTTATCGTGTATGTGTTAAACACAATCTATTACTTATTCGATAATATTGCGTTGTTACTTTTTATTTTTGATGTTATTGTTGTAGTTATCGTGTTTATCGTTATAATCCTCATATATCTACAAGTATACAAATATCTAACTGTATGTTTGTAATACCAAAATATGAGTATTAATTTTTAAAGTTCATTTACCCAAACATTTATTTTTGTGACAGTATTTATTTGTTTTCTCCGTTAAAGCCGATTTTGACGAGTTTTAATGTTTTTTTTTAAAGTAAAAGTATTTCGTAATTAAAAAATAGTAATACAAATGCGAGTGCAGACGCAGGCAACAATTAATTTGTGATCTAAAAGGAAATAAACAACCCAACAAAATAGTGAAGTGCTTATGTTTTGGACATAAACTACGTTATTAGTATTCTTGTCATGAATATTCAGTGAACTAGTTTGAATGTGTGATTGAAGGATTGAAGTAGGACAAGATTTTACTAGAATAATCAGCATGGCGGCAAGAAATGGCAGATGGCTCACTCAGGTGAATTTCAAATTTTATTCTTTTGTTTAAATACAAACTATGTTATTAATTAGGACTTCTTGTCATGTAAATTATTTTTAATTTTTTTATTAATTTAGGCCCTGGACGAGAACAGGCCGAGACAGAGACGTTGGCCGGGCTGGCCTCGTTGAACTTTTAACAATCAAATTTCGAATGTCTAAAAAAGAGAGATGTTAGGAGTATGCGTAATCGTCGAATATGCATGAAAAGAGTAATGAGTGTGGAGGAAGCGGGAGAGGTCTGTAAGTATCGTAGCAAGTGGAAATCCATAGTTTCTGACTACCCCATTAGGAGACAGGTGTGATGGTATGTATGTATGTATGTCGTACCTTTCAATATAAGGTTACCTATAGATATCTTCTTTCTATGTTTCATCATCGTTTTATCTTCTATATAAAACTTAAGAAACTTACCAACGTATTAGTCCTGATTATGCATCTCTAGGAATCTCTTTTTATCTTCATCAATTGAATCTTAATTCTATGCAGGTAAGCATTTTTTATGTCTACCTGTTAAGGTGATACGTGTGATAATTATCTGATTTAATTACTTTCGAAGATCATAAATACAAGAAAAACATACATACATAAAATCACGCCTTTTCCCGGAGGGGTAGGCAGAGACTACATCTTTCCACATGCCACGATCTCTGCATACTTCTTTCGCTTCATCCACATTCATAACTCTCTTCATGCAAGCTCGGCCATTTCGGGTACTGATCTGATCTTCTGCCAGGACGTCCTTAATTTGATCGAGATACATAAAATTAATAAATCATAACAAAAAATAACAAATCGTAGTAAAATAAATAAATTCTTACCTAATACAGACGATTTGCGTTTTATATAATATGATCTAAGGTGTTATCAGTTACTGATAAGCGTCGATACGGATGTAGTCACCCTATCAATATAGAATATACGATAGTACAACATCGAAGTTAAGTGGACATACCTGTCTCAATAACACTCGCACGCGGGGAATGCATCAAAATTTTGTATCATAGAAATTTAAAGTATTTTTAGTGATTATGTTTATGGTGATTTTAGAAACCTGCTCAAAGGTATAATCGGATGTGCAGTGATAAAAAATAACATTTTGAGTGATTATTTGAAATGATGTACGCTGAAGACGCTTTGATTGCTCAAATAAATGGTGGATTCAATGTAAGTAAATCATATTTTCGGAGTTCGCCCACGATGCGTCCTCCATCAGGAGAAACGGTTTACCATGACCCAGGAGTGGGTAATAGTGGGTATGCTGTGTTAAATATAGGTACTAGCTGTGCCCGCGACTTTGTCTGCGTGGAATAGTTATTTTGGGCATTATTGAAGCCCTCAAGGTTGAATAATTTTCCCTGTTTTTTTTCACATGTTCCATTATTTCTTTGCTCCTTATAGTTGCAGCGTGATGTTATATATCCTAAAGCATTCCTCGATAAATGGTCTTTTCAACGCAAAAGATTTTTCAATTTGAACCAGTATTTTCTATGATTAGCGCGTTCAAACAAACAACCTCTTCAGCTTTATAATATGAAGATAAGTAGTGACTGCCCAACCTGACCAAGGTTAGTTTATGAGTTTAGTTTTTAGGTACTTAAATGTCCATACTTATGGGTAGGCCTGGTTGAGATTGTATTTGCTATAGGACTGTCTTTTAGTGGTAATTTTCATTTATGTTTATTTGTTATCAGTGTTCTTAAATGCCTACCCCTCCGGGAAAGAGGCGTGATTTTATGTATGTATGTTCTAAAATGCTCATGATGGTCTTTTCTTTCACATGACGATAGTTCTGGTTAGATCACCCATGCAGGGTTACTACGTATGTAGGTAAAGGCATAATGCGATCTACACGTTGTGTCTGATGCAACTGTATTTATTTACAATAGATGTGTTCCAAAGAATATGTAACTCTTTGCATTACACTTAATTACCAATAGATGCGTCATTGCAAATCAGTACCAACAGTAAAGAAATATTCTATTAGATAACGCTGCAGTGTAGTTTGTTCCGCCGGTTCTTCTACACATGAAGCGGCAGAAGATATAATTAGACTTCAGTCATGTTGACGTTAATAACTGATAACTTATTTTCAAATTTTGAAAATTATTCTATTCTACCTCCCAGCTTGGATTGTTATTGCACTGTGTGAATGGTATCCTTAGTCTTCACTAACGAATAAATCTCGTGTAAGTTTCCATGTGTGTTAGAATTGAAAAAAAAAACATAGTGTATGTCGACTCGTCCCGCGGAAATCGAAAAAGTCCATCAAAGAAGGCTTACATTATGTTTGTATGTATTTTTTTTTGTATACATATAGAAATCTTCGTTTAGGAACTTGCCACTATCTGAATCTAAATTTCATCATCAAACCATGCGGCTGACCATGGTTTTCCAGGCTTTTTAAGACGCATTGGAAGCGGTAGTAAACTTAGGTTTAAGTAATTTAATTGACGTCAACCAATGTTGTGAAATCAAAAGATTTGACTATTATTAAGCGATATGAAGTGTCTATCCCTATAGTAATGAATAAAAATTTTTGAATTTTGAATTTGCATTTTGAATTTTGAACTGTTGGTTATCAAAACCTCTTGCGATCGTCGACTCTGTCAACCCTGCATTTATACCTTTAAGACGTTATTTTTGTATGTAAGTATGTCATATTAATACATAGTTCGTCTCCATCTGGGTCAACGTTCTGTCCCTTCTATATGAACTTTGGTAGTTCTATAGTGAACAAGAAGTGAACAATTGTATTCCTGTGAGTAAACGTCACGTAGGTACCTATGGCCGTAGGGTCATCTTATTGACTAACCGGCATCATTGATATTTCCTGTTATACATCTTGGCTTCCAATAGAGATCGCTTTATTTGTAAATTGATGAGTCGATCTATTTTCGGTGATGTTTATTTGGTTAGGTATATATCTTCATACATACATGTAATCATGTGCCGTGTGGTTCCCGGCACCAATAAAAAAAAAGAATAGAACCACTCTCACCATCTCGTTCCCATGGATGTCGTAAAAGGCGACTAAGGGATAGGCTTATAAACGGGATTCTTTTAGGCGATGGGCTAGCCACCTGTCACTATTTTAATCTCAATTCCAACATAAAGCCAAACAGCTGAACGTGGCCTATCAGTCTTTTCAAGACTGTTGGCTCTGTCTACCCCGCAAGGGATATAGACGTGATTATATGTATGTATGTATGTATGTATACATGTAATCACATCTATATCCCTTGTGTGTTAGTCAGAGCCAACAGTCTTGAAAATACTGATAGGCCACGTTCAGCTGTTTGGCTTACACATAAAATTGAGATTCATATAAAGTGACAGGTTGCTAGCACGTTGCCAAAAAGAAGAATTTCAAGTTTATAAGTCTATCCCTTAGTCCCCTTTTACGACATCCATGGGAAAGAGATGGAGTGGTCCTATTCTTTTTTCTATTGGTGCCGGGAACCACACGGCACGCATTTTTTAAACCTAATGTACGAAATATATAAGTATAATATTTATGCGTGGAGTCTATGCATACCTAAAGTAGTTTTTGGTCCTTCTTGTTTTATGTACATATAGCGTCGAGTGGCAGAAGCATGGATTGGCACACTCACATATAACTTTATATAGCCTCTTCTGAGGCTATATAAAAGTTACGCGAAAAGCGGACGGAACCGCGGGCAACACCTTGTTTAAAAATACAACGAATAAAATAGTACTCTGACGAGTATGAAATCTTTTAAAAAAGAAAACAAAAAAGGTTAAATTTCCGTTAATAATTTCGTAAAGGCGCTTTTTATGGACATGTGATTTGACTTTTATGTGATGGGCTACCTGAACCTCAATTCCATCATTAAACCATCAATCTGACCTTGTCAGTCTTCATCAGTATTCAGTCTTTTCAAGACTGTGCGCTCTCTCTTATAGTCGTGCCTTACAGAAGATGTATTATAGTCGTAGCAAAACAAAGCGTGCGTTACTCCCACGCTGCTCCTTACGCGTATGGGGTCGATATCAAAACTACCGCGTAATTATAGGGCTTCCCTTCCGTTCTATGATTCCGTATAAATGCGCGACTGCTGACTGCCACGGTTCATCAACTGGAATTCGAATCATAGGGTCATTGGGCACTGAAAGTAGATACTGAGGCACAATCCACTTAAGCCATTTAGTAGTGTTAACCACTAATTTATAGGATTATGATCTTAATGAATTAAGATCAAAGAAATTTCACCATGATTGCAATTTCTACAACTATTGGATTACAAAAAAGAATAGGACCACTCCATCTCGTTCCCATGGATGGCTTACAAACTTGGGATTCTTTTTTAGGCGATGGGCTAACAACCTGTCACTATTTGAATTTCAATTCTACCATTAAGCCAAATATCTGAACGTGGCTATTCAGTCTTTTCAAGATTGTTGGCTCTGTCTGCCTCGCAATAGACGTGATCATATGTATATTTGCATGTATTGGATTACTGACGTCAATCATGCCTTCTTTTTCATGTGATTCCAATTCAGCTTCTGTTTTTTTTTACAGTGGAATAAGTGGGACCGCAAGTCAATAAGCAGTTAATAGTAATCGATACCTTTCATAGATCGTATAAAAACGAAATAGGATTAGAGCGTACCGTTAAGTGCTCGTATTTCACTCTTAGACACCAGTGTCGCTTCGTCGTTTTGTTGTAACGTACACCAGAGTTCGCAGGAGTTCCCGAAACGACAATCGGAAATAATCTTTGTATTCTGCCAATTCATTAAACTGTGTCAAGATTTAAGTCACCATGTTTTGGGTAAGTTTGCTAATCTAGATCTGTGAATCTCAGTGTGACACGTGATTACGAAACTCCTAATAAGATATGCGTCGTACCTGACTAAGTCGAGGAGCCTTGACGAAACTTTATCCGAGATTTAGTGGCTGATCAGGAGCAAGGCCGCCAAGGGCCAGGCGGCTGGACGCGGCGCTCGCGGCAGTCGGCGGCCCGCAGTCGACCCACCACCATGCCCGACGAGGAGCCCCCCCTGCCACCCCCGTCGCCCGCCCCGCCGCGCCCTGGCCCTCACTCGCGCCTCCGCCGCACGCTACACACGCTGCGCTCTCCGTTCCGCTCCGGCTCGCCCTTCCACTTCGGCCCGATCAAGCGCGCAAGCTCCAATAAGTCCGTTGTCTCAGACGGCGAACTCACGCGCGACGAACGCACGATGCGCAAACGTAACAAGAAGCACCGCGACTCCGCCAGCGACGCCTCCCCCAGTCATGACGGCTCGCCAAAACACGATAAGAAAAAGAAAGAAGGCGGCCTGCTCCGACGCATGGGGAGCATCGGCAAACGCCGTGCCGAAGAATCCACTCCGCCTTCATCGCATTCTGCGACACCTGATACCACAGTAGATCATTCGCCCACGCCGCCACCTGAAGGGGCAAAACTGACGTCACAAAATACATTAGAAATGTCGATAGATCATACACTATCAGAGCCTTCGACGGCAGAATTGACGCCGGCGCCCACCCCAGAACCTACACCTGAGCCGACACCAACTCCGCCCGTAAGTCCGATTGCGGTCGAACACCCCGTGGCTACGCGGCCTTTCACGAAAGCTGCGTGGAAACGTAATAGCGAACCGGAAATGGAAAAACCCGTAGGGGAGCCCAGTCCCGAAAACGCGTTGCGCCGCCGCATCGCTTTCGTTGCACAAGCATCCGCGTGTTTATCCGAGGATCACGATGACGGGGAGAAGGGTGGGGATGAAGTGGGGTCACTGGAAGAGGCGGTGGCGCTCGCCCGCGTGCGTCTCGGGCCGCATGCGGCGCCCTCGCCATCACAGTCGCGCGACAACGACACGGAAGAGGAGGGGTACGCGGACACGATGCCGGCGTACGGAGACCTGATCGACGCGGACACCAAGCCCGGGAACAGCGAGGCTCCGGTGAGTTGTGGTCGGGGCGCGTGCGCGGCGCCGCCGGCTCAGTGGCTGAAGGCGCTCCGAGCGATGCGCGCGCGCCATGACCTTCGAAGAGAGCGGTGACGAGTGCTACTTGACAGTGTGCGAGTGTTGCGGCTTCAGCACCGAGACGTCTGTGTTTCTCTCAGTACGTTTTATTTCACGATAGTTTTCAGCGGGCGACGCGATGCCATTCGTGAGTACAAATCACTCGGCTTCGCTTGGTATTTCACTGCATTTTGGTTTGTGACAAACCTTTTGTTTGTGCAAGTGCACGGTAATTATTTAGCGATAGCGTGTAAATTATGAACTTCTATTGTTCTCTTCGCGTTCAAGAGTAACAGATGTCTCGAGTGGTGTAATAACTGAAAATTTTATTATTTCAAGTAGGTAAACCATGTTCTTGCACAATTTAATGTAGGTAACCAACACGTGTATTTATTTTTTTCCGACTGTTGCTTGTTGTGGAATGTTTTTAATTTCCATAAAAATCAGTTTATTAATGATAAAAATCCGGTTCATCTATTTTGAAACCCCTAAATTCCGTCATGCATATGCAACAAGTTTAATATGCGACCTTCTTTAATATTATGCCTATTTCCTTAATTTATTTCAATCAAAGACACTATTTACTTAAGTGTCGAGGACAATTTACTGCCCTGATCAAATTTAATAGATCCACATTCAAATAGTTCCCACAGAGGTTTGACATGTTTTTCGACATTTCTGGTAGTTAATTATGACTATAATCACTATTTAATACAAGCGACCCCCTGTACGAAGATAGATTACTTATTCAGTTCTTTTGTAAGTTTTCTTTGTTTTTTTGTTATTTTCTTATCTACATCCGAAGTATTTGCATGTTACGCATGGTTCAAGTTTCATAACTATTAAGTTGTAATTTAACTTTTTATACCCAAGTAGACAAATTCTTATTTATACTTTCTACTTATACTATACTTTCTTGCCTTGTTTTTCTTATTATTATTTTTCTTATAAATTATAAATTAGGACTGACACCAGCAGTTAAGACCAGTTCCAAACGAACCAAAACAAAGTTGTTAATAGTTGAACTCATTAAATTCGGAATGTGACTATAGTGGCAAATTTATACTTATCTCATGTATGTAAGATTACTATAAAGATTCAAGTGATGGGTATGACACCAATTAGCTGTCATATTGTATCTCTTATCGTTTTTGACAGCTGAAGAAACGTGTAGAAAATTGAAAAAAATCCAAGAAGATTACACGTAATTCCTAAAGATTCAAGTACATTAAGGCATTTCTGTGGGCTAATATTATTACAATTTCTTCTATGGTAGAACATCCGTTACTGAAGTGGGCCAGTTCAATTTGGCTGTTATTGATTTTGGAAAAGAAATAACTTTCGCTATAATATAATGTTAATTTATACATTAATTGGATTTTAATTGTGTAGCTTTCTGTATATGCGTTTGTAACCAATCAAGTTGTCGAATAAAAGTGCACGATGCACAAAGAGGCCATGGTTCAAATCCTACCGTGGTTATGTATGATTCGTTTCTGAGTTATGTTAGTTACATTAGGTTGGTTTTTAACCGATGCTTTTAAGGCGAGGAAAACGTGGGCAATCTTGTACAGTTAGACAATTGGAATTCATACAAATTTTTCGTGTTTTTAGTAAGTTTCTATCTAAAGGGTAGGTAAAATTAATTAATTCATAGATAATTAATACTATATGTGATTGGAGCCCCTTAGTAAATACCCGTTAGTTAATGAACTAAGCTATGTATTAGGTACCTAATTAATGCACTAAACGTAACTTTTGTGGAAAAGTTTGAAACGAATTATGCTTTTTTTCGGGAAAGAGGCATGATTTTATGTATGTATGTATGTATGTAACTTTTGTCTAAAGTGCAGGTTTTATTCATAAATAAAAAGCGTTAATAAAGTCTTATTAAAAAAAAAAACTAGTTATTAATAGCTTTTTGGTGACGTGACGTGCAATTATTTTAATTAAGAAGAAAGGTAATTACAAATTATAACGATTTTTTGTGGTTTGTTCAATCAATTTTACTAATTCTGTTAATAGTTCCTTCGGTTATTTCTTTAAATTAATATAAAATTACTGATAATTTGCAATATTTGCGTTAGAAGGTTTTGATTTATAAATAACTAGCGACTCGTCCCAGCTTTCCACGGGTGGCATTTATAGATACGAGTATATAATATTTCCTTCGAAAACAAACAGGAACAAAATTCGTTCATAACTTGCCGAGATTAGAGCATACATACAGATAGAAAATACGGGGACTTTATTAGTGACTAGAGTAGCGTACCCGTAGACTACTAAGGAAACATGCTCAATTTCAAATCTCCAGAACCAGCGGTTTGGGAGCATCCCAATAGATTAGTAGAGAATGATAGATCAGTCACCTTTACGTTTTAAATTAATATAGATTTCCTGAGTTGATGGTGATAACTCTTATAGATAGATAGACTCTTTATTGCACCATAAGAAAAAGAAAAAAAAACCCATGTAATGAGGTACAAAGGCGGACTTATCGCTAAAGCAATCTCTTCCAGTCAACCTTAGGGTGGGAACATTATATCAATCTTTACCAAAAAAGTGAGGTTATACTTCCTCTTTTCTGTGCTAGGGGTTTCGACACACATTTTTTGTTACACTTAGAATTGTTTTGCTAACCTTGGTATGGATTTTCACTGATCTAAGTTGCCATATCATAATTGAATTCGAAAGTACTTAGGGCGTTATTCACGAAGTTTGTTATGACATATGCCTTAACAAATAATTGATCGAGATCGGAAACAAAGTAATTCTAGAAGTTAAGTAATATTTCTTATTAAAGTTCGTTGAATGGATCTGCTGGTCTGTATTCTGTAATACTGTTAGTTCGCACGTGCACAAATACACATGAAATGATTTTTTGACCAGTATTTGTAACTGCTACCGAAACTACATGTAATGCTAATGCATAATCTGAATTTCGTACGTCTGCACTCTTGTTGTTTTAACATTTGTTTTTCTCTTCGCTAGTTATGTGTAATTTAAAGTATATTGTTTGCATCCCCTTCCCCCTTTTCTTATCATTCTTGTATTATCACCATCAATTCCTTGTTTAAGTGTAAGTGTGCTCGAATTTCCGACATTCTCATCACTACACTCTTCATTTATTCATTTATTTAGAAATCTACTTACAGCTGTAGCTATATATAACAATTTAATAGTTACTAGTATATTAGTCACATCACCATCTATTCCTTGTATAAGTTTAACTATGTGTTCGAAATTTAAATTTTGATGCATGTTTCTGATTGTACCCTCCACTACTATCCTTCAGGGCACCGGGCCCGCATTCTGACCTTTCTACTTCACTTTAATAACCAGTTGTCGGCCGCGAACTTAGACCTCGCGATTAGTAGGTATAATTTTTTACATAATTGTGAATATCTGAAAAACAACTTAACCGATTTTGATTCTCTGGAAATTAAATTTTATTGATAGAATCTACATATACTTAAAATTTTAGTTTATTCAGACGAACGGTTATCGCTTAACAAACATACAAACGAAAAAAGTTAAGTATTTTTCGCCCCAATTTGAACGGTAATAACTATAATTTCCAAATCTAAAAATTACAATGGAAAATGACCTCGACAATGTTAGAAAGTCAGTATATCACATTCCGTGGCGATAATCATTCGCGGTCTTGTCTCCAGTATTCGCTGAGGCCGCCAACCGAGCGTTTCTGTCACCCGATACAGCGGCTTGACTTACCACAGCCTCGCGGTTCCAACGGTTGTGCAATGTCCATTCTAGTGTCGATAACTGCCACTCACTATGTCCTGCTCGATTTAAATTTAGAACTGTTTTTTTTAATTTTCGTAATCTTTTTTGTCGCTGACTGTCACCTCGCTCTTAACTGTAATCGTTGATAGGATACCTAATTACAGCCAGTATGTAAATTTAACTATTGACTTGGTCTGATTTATTTTTCGCGATTTGGGATAAAAATAATCTTTGGCGTTTCAGTTTCATACGCCTATTTAAAGTATCTCTTTATTTTAACTTTGTGCATAATTTCGTGCATTGTGCGTTTACGCTTTCGTTGGTACAGAAAGTGGGACAACTTCATAATTTTGTATATCTTATTGTTACTGACAATTAAAAATATTATCTCTTGAGATAAGTAGGTACGATGAACGGACTTGATTATGAATGATGTCGATTAGGCCTATATTAATTAGTGGATCAAGCTCTTAAATTTAAAAGATGAGCATTGAGGTGACCGCGAAAATGCCTTGTTGATAACCTTTTCCACGTGGTTTTACTAGCCGTAGCGTCCGTCGGTTAAAAAAACAGTCGTCTTAATATGTTTATATGTAGGTATTACCTACATAAGACATTTTACTCTGAATTTATTTATCATCATAAAAATGAAATGTAAAATGTTTATCATGAAGGTACGAGTATTTCATTTTACCATAACGACACAGACTGATTAATGGTGACCTTCCAGCTGGTTTTCAAGAAGATCAATCTTGAATAAAGTCATTTTTAATTTATTTATAATATTTTTCTATGGCTAACTCACTTAACGACTAGGTATTATGATTTCCATGGAACTTAATCCTGAAGACGTTTTAAATAAATAATCGGGTTTCAACGCACAGCAATAATAATATCTGTTAGATTTAGGCAAGGGAAAAATAAATATTTACATTCAAACACTTATCTTTTTTGCATTTATCGGAAAATTACAGGGATAAATAAAAACTTACAACAACATACTTTATGAACTTATTTGTTGGCTAAGCTTTAATGTTTTGTTTTGTAATTATATATATTCTTACCCTAAGTCAGGTCACACAGACATACGTGTCGTAGTCATTATAAATACCTAAACAATACTTATTGTATTTCCGTAAATGCAAAAAAAATATGTTTTCTTACGACCTCCTAATACCTATTTCTAATGTTACACGGCTACAAGTCATGTAAAGACATAATTTGGAAGTTAATTATCATCGTAAAAGTCCACGATTTATTTGAACAATTACCATAATATAAGCCCGCCTTTATTCAATTTCTTTTAGGACGAGAACTTTTGCAGTTTATGCAAATAAACAATAAGTTAGTATTTTGTATGGAATATACCAGTTTGTTGGCCACATTAAGGAGCGAACATGATAAATACTCAATCGTTATCAGGTGGCCGATAAGACTGTTTGTACCACTTGAGGTTACTTCATAAATAGCCGGCCATCGGAAGAGTACGATACATCTATCTTGTGTCCTGGCTGTGGAACTTTATTCCTTTGACAAGATTATTAATAAAATTGATGAAACTCTGTGGTTTATTTTTTAAAAAGTGACTTATTTTTGAGCGCGACATTGTTTTTTTTTAGAAGTACCTAAATCATTTTAAATTTGAATTGAGAAAATGTGCGCGTTTCCTTGAGATTGATGTCTTGTGCGATGTGGGACATTTTAATCGATAATATTTTGTTTTGTTATCGTGATAAACTTTATTGGACTTATTTTTGTGTTTCTTGACATAGTATATCAGGAATAAATTTCTGAGTTGAATGAAGATGTCGCCTAAGCCGAAACATAATACAAGCGTGAGTATGAACAAACAAAAATCTTTCTTAGGCAAAATAAGTACCTAAGTATATATTTACTAACATATCTACCTTATTTGATGTCTAAAATAGTTAATTTAAAAAAAAAAACCTATTTTTGTTTTGATGATAACTCATTTTGGGTAAGTAATAAATAATTTTGAATGATAAATAAAAATCTGTATTGATTGTTAAAAATATCTTTACATCGCATACAGCACGTCTCTTCTTATCACTATTTATCAGAAAATAGGTACTACGCCGCCTTCAGAAGAGGCGCCTTCCGTTTGTATTAGTATCACATCGGTAATCTATACTCGTAAGTACCTCCTGTTGAATCCTCAGCTGAATCATTTTTTATTCATATTGATATGATTTACCTGTTACAAACTAGCTAAATGCCGTAACTTTGTCTGCAAAGTTTTGTTCCCACAAAAATCAAAGGACACTCATGTTTTCTTAGTGTCTTTCCAAAAATTTGTGAGAAACGAATTAAAAGAAATATGACATTTCAGTTTTAAACGAACAATAGTTTGTATTACCGGTCATTAGTTTATTTTATTTCCGTCATTAGTATCGTTGTATTTTATTACAAATATGGTGAAATTACTTATTATACTTATTTACAAAACGTCAAAAACGCACAACTTTCATTTTTTATTAAAACAGCGTGTAGGTAGTTTAAAATTCCACTCTACTTTTTTTTAACGAAGAAACGTAATTAACTCATGAATGAGTTTGGCTCACATTAAATTACACACGCGTAGGTACTCGTTTTTTCAATTTGACGAAACATTTAACAAATTGAGTCATTGATGAACTAGTAAAGTGGTTCACCTGAATGATATCATCGTAAACAATTTTGTATGCCTAAACCTAAGAACTTAAAAGATAATTAAATTGATAATTAAAACTAACGAAGCCGCATATCTTTTGTTAAAAAGATGGTGGCTGGTTTTCATTTTTAGGGTAACTGAGATGGTGATCTCAACATAATTATCAGTCATTTGAAATGTTTGTTTATAACTTATAAGGTATGAACAAATTTAATTAATACATAGGTGTTTATTTATTCAAACTGTTTCAAATTCAATATTTTATTAATTACTATGGGATATGATGTCCCATAGTAATGAAAAAAATATTGAAGTTTCACAACATTGGTTGACGTCAAATAAATTACTGTAACTAAGTTTACTGCCGCTTCCAAAGCGTCAGCAGCATTTTCATAAAAATTATACTTGTTATCCGACTGTTTGGGAACCAACAATTTTTATTTATGAACACACTGAGAAAAACTATGAATGGGACGACTAGGCTAAGGAAGAAGATGAACTTGCATTCAAGGAGCGTTCTGCAGAATTAATTGACTTTTATTGCCAGTAATCATCTTGTTAGTCGTCAATATGTCATTTGCAAACTGCAACTCACAATTATTCTAGAATAGCTTGTACCCGCATATCCTATACACGTTTATCGCAAATGTGATATTTGGCTGTATAAGACTGTATAGTTTTTAGCGGAATTAACGACAACCGCACTTATAAGTGTTCATTTTTTATTATTTTATATTTTAAATACAAAATATCCCATAATACGAGGAACATAAGTAGCTAGCACAATCTGTGTGACTTGTCTTTTTTTAAACCATAATTCATAAGGTCTTTTGTAAGAATTTAAAAGTATTATATTTACCCGATTTCTTGTTTTAATCTACAATGAAAGACTGATTTTCCATTTATCTAATAAGTAACAAACAGAATATTTTCTTTTTATGTTTTCTTTTTGATTTCTTAATTTCTTGAAATAAAGTCATAATGGACATACGAGTACTATATAACCTAGAACCCAAGCAAGCCTTTTCTAAAACGTAGTCAATAAGAGCATTGCACGAATAGCAATATGCGCTGATAATTTTATAACCTCATATAAGTATATTTACCTTTCGAGTATGCTAAATAAGATAACTTATTTAGGTAATGTTAATTAATTAAATGCTACCATTTAAAATTTAAGAAATTATGAAGACATTATTCCATATTTGAATCGGATCAGTATTTTTTCAAACTTTAAGATTTTAGCCGTTACATCCAAACTAAGTACTTTTGTATCCTATTCAAGGAAAAAAAATAAATAAAATAAAACAAATTCTCCATACCGCCACCTCGTAAGTTTATAAACAAATTCCCATGGAGGCATTATATTAAAACTAACTCATTTGTTCCAGTCTAATTCCTCCCCGAGCGCTGAGCGACGGGAGCATTTATACAAGATCCTGGTCATCGGGGAGTTGGGGACGGGGAAGACGTCCATCATCAAGAGATACGTGCACCAGTTCTTCAGTCAGCATTACAGGGCCACTATAGGCGTGGATTTCGCTCTGAAAGTACTGAATTGGGACGCGAACACTATCATACGCTTGCAGTTATGGGATATCGCAGGTATTTGAGCAAAGAAATTACATTCTGCTAAGGCTTCATATCTTTCCCGTGGCTGTCTTAAAAGGCGACTAAGGGAAACGCTAATAAACTTGGGTTTCTTCATGTAAGCGATTGGCTTGCGACATGACACTAATTGAATCACAATTCCATCATTTAGCCATACAGGTGAACCTTTCAGTCTTTTCAAGACCGTTGGCTCTGTCTACCCCGCAAGGGATATATTGTATTATGTATTTTAAGTATATTGAATTATTCAGAATCTTATCAAAGTAATGGTATTTGGGCATATAGTCATTTCAATTGAATGCTTATCACTACCAGTATAGCGTATTACGTGTATGTACTTGTAACATAAGAACTCAAATACCTGAGTAGGTAATGTTTTTTTAATGTGTATATTAACGCTACGCGCGTTAACCGCTACCGTAATTACTTAATATTTTTACTGAAATATTGCAAACAGATATATCAGTTATTATATACTTTGCCTCTGCTTTATGTACACAACGCAGAAATGTATTTTTTATTATTATTGTCTTAGGCAATTACAAAAAGGTTTATAATTATATTGCACCTCTTTTATTTTTTTGTTCTATCGTCAATTGTCATTCTACATCTGTCATTAATATTTTACAGTCAGTAATTTGCTCTAGCGTTGATTTTATTGTTTTTGCATCTAAATATTGATTAATAATAATAAACAATCATGCATGAAATCGAAGAGATGTCTTTAGACTTCGCACGCATGTTTTTCATCATAATTTTAGTGCTTTGTTTGTTTTGTATGACGTTATTGTACTCTGTGAGCGTGTGAATTTAAGGTATACAATCAAAATAAACTACATTATTTGAAGGCTTTGAAGGATTTATCACTATTTTAAATTTATTCACTTGTTATTAATTTATATGACCTAACTAAAATCACACGATGTTCGTTTTGTTCTAATTGGCAATGTGTAATTTCTATCCTTTACCTAAACTCGCGGATCATTCATAAGTCATTTACCGTCAGTCGTTTAGCGAACCAAATTACCTTGTGCCATTTGTGGTTCCCTGAACTTCAGTTCAGGGCCATTCCATATCTTTATCATGGATATTTTAAAAGGTTAGCGTGCAAATGTTACCATAGTCCAATAATTATGTGTTTGATTCACCTCGAGTGATCAGACTGATGATGCTTCATGTAATCATCTGACTTATCCATCCAGGATAATAGCCTTTATTCTATCTCGTCCTACCAGTAGTTCGATAGTCGAACTATTTGGAAATGCGGATTTTATTCCAAATAGAACTACTGTGATCATAATGGTGTAGTCTAGGTATGGTCAGATAAAATTAATCTATCGCCGTTAGGGGTCAGTTTTATCTGCTTCGAAGTACATTTCATTCCTCGTGGAAAGACGTAATCTCTGCCTATCCCTCCGGGAAAGAGGCGTGATTTTATGTATGTACTAGCTGTGCCCGCGACTTCGTCCGCGTGGAATAGTTATTTTGGGCATCATTGAAGCCCACAAGGAGGAATAATTTTCCCCGTATTTTTTACATTTTCCACTATTTCGCTCCTTATAATTCCAGAGTAATGATAAATAAAGCCTAAAGCCTTCCTCGATAAATGGTCTATTAAACACAAAAGGAATTTTTCAATTCGTACCAGAAGTTCCTGAGATTAGCGCGTTCAAACAAACAAACAAACTCTTCAGCTTTATAATATTAGTATAGATGTATGTAACTCTCCACAGGTCAGGAGCGTTTCGGCAACATGACCAGGGTGTACTACAAGGAGGCGGTGGGCGCGTTCATAGTGTTCGACGTGTCTCGCGTGGCCACATTCGACGCGGTGGTCAAGTGGAAGAATGACCTGGACGCGAAGGTCCAATTGCCGGACGGGTCGCCAATACCGTGCATACTGTTGGCTAATAAGGTAACCAGACTATTGATAGTTTCAAAAATCTCGTTAGGTCTCATTATCTTTCTACTCTTTCCTAAGTATATGTTATTTTTATGTATTTATCTGTATTTATGCGTATTTGTATGTATTATATATAGATATATATTATGTATGTATTTTATTATGTTCAAACATTTATTTTTCTTGCTCTGCGCCAACGCCAATCTCCTGTTTGATTTCCTTCCACCCAAAGGTTGACTGGAAGAGATTGCTTTAGCGATAAGTCCGCCTTTGTACCATATATGTCTGCTTTGTGTTGTTTTGTATGTTTTACTCTTATGGTGCAATAAAGAATTTTATCTATCTATCTAATAAGGTAAGTTACGTGACGAGGACAACTAGTCCTGATTTTTAATTTTTGACGAAATGAAACTCTGGAC
The DNA here is from genome assembly GCF_032362555.1 of Amyelois transitella. Classification (NCBI taxonomy): domain Eukaryota; kingdom Metazoa; phylum Arthropoda; class Insecta; order Lepidoptera; family Pyralidae; genus Amyelois; species Amyelois transitella. The sequence goes on along the minus strand of NC_083506.1, from coordinate 2,613,459 downwards.
TCGATAAATAGATGTGTATTCGAAAAAACGTTCAAAAAAGGTGGGAAGGTTTGTTTTTTTTTTACATTGGAAATTGCGCACAGATAATTAATTGGCGCAAACATTACGTTTTTGTACTAGAGTGAACGAAGATTTTGCTGTAACGCAATCCACGCTCAGTTATATGCCAATACATATATCTATAACTAGAGGCCGCCCGCTACTTCGTCCACGTGGTAACCTAGTCATAACGTAATATTCAATCCCGCGGGAACTCCGGGATAAAAAGGAGCCTATATGATATTCTGGGTCTTCAGCTACCTACATACCAAATTTCATCGTGATCGGGTCAGAAGCTTTTGCGTGAATGAGTAACAAACATCCATACTGACTTACTCACAAACTTTCAAAAAAATAAATAATATTAGTATTTTTTATTATTTAAATTTCGTCCACATTTCTTTTCTAAGTTTAGATAATTGTGAAGATGACGTCATTGAAGAAAATGATGCAGTGCAGTTTGTTACCGCTCCTTCTGCACTGACGCTTTGGAAGCGGCAGTAAACTTAGTTTTAAGTTATTTATTTGACGTCATCCAATGCTGTGAAACTAAAAGACATGACAATTATATTAAAATGTCTTATCATCCCATAATAATGAATTTGAATCTGAACTAAAATTTACGCGGGCATCCTATAGTGCTTTATATGTCGTTGTAACTTCCAGTTATAATATTGTAAAGATTTTCTAATTTTCAATATTTCGATGTCTATGGATTTTTTTTTTAAAACGTTGCAGCCTTTTTAATTTCCTCTGTCATTCCAGTGTGACCAACAAAAGGAGGGCATAGTGAACTCTCCCGCCAAAATGGACGAGTACTGCCGGGAGAAGGGCTTCGCTGGATGGTTCGAGACCTCCGCCAAGGAGAACATCAATATAGAGGAGGCGGCTAGATCGTTAGTCAATAAGGTTAGATATCTCTCTCTCTCTCTCTCTCTCTCTCATTGTTGAAGTTACTCCAGTTAATATCCTTGCGAGTATTTTATTAATCCTTTTTGAGGTTGTCTTTGTTTTTAATATCCATACATATAGTCACGTCTATATCTTTTACGGGGTAGACAGAGCTAACGGTCTTAAAAAGACTGATAGGCCACGTTCAGCGCTGTTTGGCTTAATGATAGAATTGAGATTCATTTGGTGACAGGTTGCTTGCCTATCGCCTAAAAGGAGAATCCTAAGTTCATACGCTTATCCCTTACATATAACTAGTATTTACAGAAAAACATCACCTTACCTACATATTGCATGGCCCGTTAATTGTTACTATGGTCGTTAGGGTCATCTGCAGACTTACTCCAGGGTCGATGTCAGATAACAATTATGTATAAAATGAGACGATTTGATACACTACCGTTAACATTGTTAACCTCCGACAGATAATAGGAGTGGAAATCTTAGGTACTTAAATAAAATACATACATAGGGGGAAGTCCCCCAGTGGCGGACACCTAAGGTTATTTCAAAATAAAACATAAAATATTTAAGGAATGTTTATAAAATTATGACTTATATTAGATAACAAAGTTAGAAATCAAATTAATTTAACAAAAATGCAACCTCTGCTAAAACATAATGAATACTATCAAACAAACTTTGGTAACAAAAAACATAATTTTAAAAAGTGGCACCTAGAACCGGACGAATATTTGTGCACGCAACTGACACCAGTTTCATCACAGTTATAAATTCTTGAGGGTGTGAATGTTGTACTGTTTCATCAGCTTTTCAAGGTTGTCGTAGAAGAGATCCACGCGTGGTTTGTTAAATCCTACGGGGCGCATCATGCTTGTCGATTCCGGTGTTCTCAACGAAATGTCAGAATGCCTTTTCATGAAGTCGTAATTTTTTATTGCGACTTTTATTTTTTATTTATCAGCACTGCCTTTTTCTTTATTAAATCGATGAGGAATCTTCATGACTTCAGCTAAGTCGTATGCTAATTTTAGAAACTTCTTTTTCATGAGCGGCATGCATCTATTTGATAAATCTTTAATGTGGTCCACCAAGACTTCTTCATACTCTGCTGAGAAGGTGTTAGTGAATCTACCTAATTTTTTGTTTTTTTTTTTCTTCTCGATTTAGGGCCTTTATTTAATGTATAGTGCTTTTAGGAATATTGTATCGCATTGCAGCTTGTCATACACTCAGTTCTTTTGACATAACTTTATCAATAGCAGTTTGTAAGCTCTGTGGATCCCAGGATCCTTTCTTTTTCTTCTCTTCCATTTTAACTATCTTCTTTCTTTTATACTCTAAAACAAAATTAAATAATTAGAATAAAATACGTAATTTCTTACAAGAAATATCAATATGTTTACTGTCCGGCACTAAGGGACGACTTAGTGTCCGGTGCTAAGGGACACACATTTTCGTTTATTAGATGGTACCTACTAAAATTGTTTAAAAGATGTAATAATATTCTACCATTTTACGGATAACAATCGAGTACTGATTTTATCTTTGAATACCACTCAAATGTTAATGCATAAATATACTAGAATAACTTACATTGATATTTAGGTGACGCCGTGATTTCGAGCCTAAAACAGCAAATGGTTACTCCTGCCGCGGCCGTGTGCGTCGCTGGCGAGGCACGGCGCGTGATCTTGTACCTGTATGCCCCAGCACCCCTTTCACTTGTATTTTGAATCGAACTGATTTGTACTCGCTTGAATAGTACGAGTGTCCGGCGCTAGCTGCCGTCCGGCGTTACGGGACTTCCCCCTATATCGGCCTCTGTGGCGCAGCGGTAATACGCTTAGCTGTGACAACGGAGGTCCCGGGTTCGAATCCCGGTCAGGGCATGATGAGAAAAGAACTTTCCCTGATTGGTCTGGGACTTGTATGTTTATCTAACTATTTATTATAAAATATAGTATCGTTGAGTTAGTATCTCGTAACACAAGTCTCGAACTTACTTCGAGGCTAACTCAATCTGTGTAATTTGTCCCGTATATATTTATTTATTTATTAATATCTGACTTTTTATTTTCAACATACATACACTTATAGTAATATTGGTATTTTGTTAACATGTTATGGTAATCAAGGGAAAGGTTAATAATCGTGGGATTCTCTGTTTTGGGCGATGGACCAACCTTTTCACTTAGTATTTGAATCTTATTTATTTATATAATCACGTCTATATACCTTGCGGGGTAGACAGAGCCAGCAGTCTTGAAAGACTGATGCAGACTGAGACCAAGTTCAGCTGTTAGGCTTAATGATTTGTACTAAGTAGTTGACTGTCATTCTATCAATAAGCTATACAACTGATCGTAACCTTTCATTCTTTTCAAGACTGTTGGCTCTGTCTACCCCGTATAATATAAAGATGTTCTTTCATGTATATCTATTGTGTATGAGCAGATTTGCCGAAATTTTCATGACTGCATGTCCAAAATACCTAGGAAAATATAGTTGGACACAAACAATCGTCGTTACAAACAAATAAAACATGATTTTTTATTTGAACACAAGTAAACTTAATTTAACTAGAAACCTTACATTTTCCCAGATAACTTAAACTGAGTAAATATGTCGAATGCAGTAATTTTTGTATTAATTAAAACTCTAACTGGTGTTCCATCGGATCGTACCATAAATCCAAATCCATTAACTTATTCTGGGAACCAGTTTCGGCTAGATTCGGTTTTATTGGATCTTGAAGTGTTTTATCTCGTCTAATTTATGGAATAGTCGTCCGTGTGGACATTACTAGAAAGTGGCCCATGTTCGTCTTAGTTTTTTTTTCTATGGTGTATTGCTATCTATTTTGTTATGGTTTTTTCCGTATGGTCGAGTATCGATTTTTAGTATAGAATGCGGGATAATATTATTCAAGAATATACTATGCTGCCGGCATTAAAGCCTGTATATTTTGAGAACTCTGAGTGCACCTCTAGAGCACTTAGAGCAACTTTAATATGCCTAATTTTAAAAATAAAAAAAGGCAATGATTTTTGACCGACATATCAACGCATAGTCAGCGTTAATATGTCGGTCAATCAGTACATACACACATACATATGATTACGTCTTACGTTACGTTTACGTTGTAGACAGTATGTTTTTTATAGTACCTATTCATGAAGACGAATTTGACGTTGCAAGTGTTTGTTTTGATACCATCATATCACATTTTGTCGCATCATGCATCTCATTGTTGACTTTCATTCTTTAATACGACAGGCAGATAATTACTGAAAGTTTTGGAGATTTGTAGATAGCATTATCAAATTACATCGGAGACATATAGTGACATACATTTCGTACAACGGCCCCTGGAATGAACACTAACAAGTCTTATACGGCAATGATAAGATAGTCATTATGTTTGTACTTACGTGTATTATTTAATATGACTATATTTAATTAACGAGAAGGCCCGAAAAAGTTATATACTTTTCGTGAAAAAAAAACTATATTTCAGAGTAAAATAAACGAATCAAAAAATTAAGCCATTAACCTAAGGCTTCGGGTATCGTGACTGTTGTAATAGATAGAAAAGTGATATGTAAAAGCATTGTTTTCTGGTTTTTTTTTCAGATTCTGCTAAATGACAAACTCCTACAAAGTAACGACAGCAAAGATTCCGAGCGGTTCGCGCTTGACCACAAAATCGCTAACGGCGAGAACAGCCGCGCCGGAGGCAGCAAGGCGTGCTCGTGCTGACCCATCCTCACCCTGGACAATGCTTACCATGAGCCTTCGAGGCTGGTCTGACGGCAATGACAAATGTTGGGCACAAGGGCTTACGTCGAAGCGCTTTGATGATGAGATTTGAGTCCAAAATTATGTTCGAATTTTTAATTTTTATAGAAAGGTTGATTCGGTGTTCATTTTGTGTCGATTCGTCCTATTGTGTGAAAATGAATATATTTTAATTAAAATCAAATTGTAAGAAAAAAATGATTTCAAAGATTCTATTTTTATTTTTAAATAATTACTTCTATTTTGGTTAATTGTGAAAAGGATAATAAAAATTTATTTCAAATTAACTTAAAAAAATGCTTACTACTTAAATAAAAATCCATTTCTGTACCATACTGTTAATTATTCTATCGTCTTTTACCTCTTCTGAAAATGTTCATTAAGTAATTTATGTTCTTGACTTTAAATACAAAAAATAAAAACCAAGAAAGTAAAAATGATTATTGGAAATTATAAGAAATTTTTATAGTTAGAAAAAGTTATGAATAGGACGAACAGTCATAGGGTGAATACGGAATAGTCCGTTGATCGTTATTACTATAATAATTAGTTGCGTTGTAAACCATTTTTTTTTTGCTGTTTCAGACTCTTTTTAAAATATTTTTTTTTTGCTGATTCAGACTCTTTCTTTATTGTTAGTTATATGATTAAATTACAAAAGTAAGTTTGAAGTTTCTTTGTCAGTTTGGATTTTTTTTTTAGATTTGAAACTCTTACTTTTTCTCTTCAAAATTCTTATGTAAAAATCTTACTGTCCATTTTTTCGCTTTTAATTTTTTTTTATTATAGTGATATTTCGTAGACATACATATAAAAAGATTAAATAAAAAGCTATTGTAATGTAAATTTTTAAAGATCCGCCCAAAATATTTATAGAGTTATCAGTCATTGACAACAAACATTATTTTTTAAAGCGAAACCATGAAATGAACTATCATCTGTTCTTATATTGACTGAAGCTTTTTTTATTAAACCCTTGAGCGAAGGTAAAGAAAAGTTACTTTACTAGTGTAATAGTAATATTCAAATATTGTGTACAAAACTTCTCAAATGTTAAGTCGTCATAGTCCGATCAAGAGATTTATTATTATATTTTGGTACAAAGCGGGAAAAAATACTAACATTATATTGAAAACATGGCCACTATTTTGCAAGTTAATTTTTTTTTAGCGTAGAATGTTTTCTTTTGATTTAAATTACGAAATGTTTCAAAATGTAATCACAGAATGTATCAAAATACAGACTTTAATTTTTCCGCCTTATTTAATGCATAAAAATATATCTACATATGTTTGACAAAAAAATTTATTGACAAAGTTGTTTTAATTAACATTTATAAACTTGAACAAATTTTTGAACAATAACTGATGTAATATTTGATTGACAAGCGATTCCGCAAAAAAAGTTTTTTAAGATTGAAATTTTGTTTTGTTTGTTTGTTTGTTTGTAAACTCTTTATTGCACATAAAAATAAATATAACAAAAATAAATTTGTTATGATTTTTCCAAAATGATTGAAGTTGATGTGTTATTTTTATAACTTGAAGATATGTTATCGTTATCAGGGAATCGTCTAGTGCCATCCCGGCTAAAGTCATAATGATATAGGTATAATTATAAGTACCTAATTATAATTTGTAATTTTATGATGCCGTTGTAATTTGTTTAAGTATTATCTACTTACTACATGAGAGAGTGAATGTTATGTACATTTAATAAAATATTTACTGAAATTATTTTTTACTATTCAATATTCCTTGTCCTCACTTTTCATGAGATTGTAAGTCACTCCGGTGAAAGGCACACTGGGATTCTGTGCAAATTGTCTGTAAAATGTAAAATATATGTATATAAATAAAAATATATAAAAGAAAATAAAATATATATATATATATTTATTTTACCATCAGCCACTACAAAATCATTTTTCTCCGGATGGGTAGGCAAAGATATCTTTTCACCATAACTTTTTCATCTAAATTGACAGCTCCGCAGAAAACTGCGTGAATCAGACAGCGAAAAATCACTCCGAAAGTTTCAAGTAGTGAAAAATTGTATACACTATAAATAGTACATAAACCCCCAAATCCTTTGCAGAACTGCTTTAGTGAGTCCAGAAGTTTGAAGTTAATCTAAAAGAAAAACATCAAAATTTGTAAACAGTCACTCACCGGAAGTCCGGTGGAAGCCATAATATAACAGAATAAGTTCAGTCGCAGTGACAAGTACCTACAGGCCGCGAACATTCAAAAGTACAATAAATATGGGTATATCTTGGATGGCCATGTAACTAAAACTAAATTTTCGTCTTTATCGTCACTTACCATAAAATTAGATTGTAGACAAATGCCTAATCCAATATTGAATAACAAACAAGGTAAGGTTGATACGTTCCGTACGAGATGACTCGATTATCCAATCCTTTCAAAAGTTTTTGTGGTTTATAGATTCTTAGACATTTTTGACATCTCTTTGAAGACTTGAAAAGACTGAAAGGCCATTGTGCTGTTCGGTTTAAGATGGAATTGAGACTCAAATAGTGACGGCCCATCGCCTATATGAAGAATAAAGTTTATGTATGTAAGTAAGCCTTTTTCCTTGATCGTATTTTGATAATATTTTATTTATTCATACACACTCAGGTGTACTATGCAAACATCACAACTATGTCAGTGTATAAACGAAAATCCTCAAACAACAATGAATTGCAGTCGCTATCATATTTAAATTATGATAACATTCCATAATGTCGCCTCTCATTATGCGAACGTCGTTAGGAATCAAGATTTAGATTTATTTTATGTTTCATTCTTACAAGTTTGGCTGTGTTGTGATTTTTAAGTGCAGTTAACATTATTATGGATTTAATACAGGTATTTATTTCAATTTTTTAACTTTGCATTAATATATGAATATGTACAAAAAATAACGCCTCTTTCCTGAAGGGGAAGGCAGAGACTACATTTTTTACTAGCCACGACTCAATACTAAATGAGACTACTTGGTAGAACCGTGTGGTTCGCGGCACTTTAGAATGGGACCGCTACATCTCTTGCCAAATGGATATCTTGAAACTTGGGATTCTTCTTTTATGCGATGGGCTAGCAAGGTGTCACTATTTGATATTTCAATTTCATCTTAAAGTCATCCTCTAATAGTCAGCTGAACGTGGTCTTTCAGTCTTTATAAGACTGTTGTCATTGTCTTCCCCGTAAGGGATAAAGACGTGAACTGCGTCTCAGGTCTCGATGGCCTTGATTAATACAGAACCAAAATGGAATATAAACTTGTGTCTATAGAAAACGCATATTATGTTACGTAACTAGCTGTTGCCGTCGACTTGGTTCGACGACAATGTATTGCCCCCTTAGAGGGTTAAGGAAAGAAATTTTTCTATACCATTTCATAAGTTGGACCAAGACTAACATATCATACAATACTGCATTTGAATCAAAGCAATAGTTATCATGTTATGCGCGTACATACATACAGACAGAGAGAATTTCTGAACATTTTGCTACTTAGACTTTCTGAACGGGAGGTGAAATATGTACTTAATCACCACACCTACATCTCCGAGAACGTTTGGATTGTATTCTATGACTTTGTAGTATTAACTTATGGTTATATATTTTTTTATACTTATTATTTACTTAACACTATTTTTTATTATAATTTGAGTACGTTTAACCTCAGTCTGCTTGGTGATAAGCGAGATGAGGCCTAAGGTGGTGCACGCTAGCTAAAATAATGCCTATTCACTCTTGCCTTAAAAATCCCCAAGTTGAAATAAAAATTCTGATTGAATTTATCAATGAAAATATTTATAATTTTTTCGTTAATTGTCACTGGAATGCATAATTAATTTTTAATGGCCGTTGGTGTAGGTAAATCTATTACATATGCGCATTCTGTATTTTGTTAATGGAATCGATTATATTATTATATATTAATAGTTTAGTGATTAATAGTCGTCAATGTTACCAATTTCTGTGGAGTTATACTTAGTTGTGAAATTTGTGTTAGGCATTTTGTAGGACACATAATATGTTTAGATACTTTTTATGAATAAAAAATATTGCGTTTGGGGGATGGGGGACCAGGTTCAAATCACACCTTACTGAGTTATGTGCTTACATTAGTTTATGTGCTAACCGATGCTCTTACGGCAAAGGAAAACATCGCGAGTAAACCTACATATAAGGCAACTGAATGTGTAATCATGCTCCAATAAGATTTAGGTTACCCTCAAAAAAGGTCGCGAAGGTGAGATGGGACTCGCTTCGTGTAAAAACCTTAGTCACCCTATCCAGGATCATGATCGTAAAGGCGCACCCCTGGCTCCTCTCCGCAAAGATGAGTATGTACTCGGGACACACACCAACAGTTCAATTTCATTTTTATAAGACACATACTAATGTTAAGATACTCTTTATGAATAAACAGTTTGTCAGTATTATTATGGCTGAGGTCGTTATACTTTACTGTAAATACTTTGTTTATATTGCAGGAAGATACAGAAACAGAAAGCAATGTTGTGATCAGAATAAACAAACTTAAAGTGTGGACTAAAGAAGAAAAGTCTTGGTGGCGGCGGAGGCCTAACAGACCAAAGAATTTGATACTTGATAATGGTAGGTCTATACTAATTTTTAAGAAAGAGCAAAATCACTAGTTGTTATAATTTTCCCAGAATATTTTGGTGTCAGACACAGCCAATTGTCAAAATAAACAAATATTTTTTTCCATTTGAAGAATCTAGTAAAGTTTAATACAAATTGTACTAAAATGTCATGAACTGAACTTAATACCACCAACAATACATTTATATTATACTTATTTTTTATAATAACTATAAAAAAATAAGTATAATAACAATGAAAAATCGATCAGTTATCGATCTTTACCCGGTTGGGATGTTATACTCATTTTAGGTTTATTATTAGTTTCAGGTTGTATCCGTGAAAATGAATTCGCAGCTGTCATCGGCCCAAGGTAATGATTTAATGTAACACTGATCAATTATATACTTACGGGCCTTCGGGATAAAAAAATACAGCTTTAATAAATTAGGTGATTTTGAAACATAATGTTGATAGTTCAACCGTGATCTATACATTTTATCTTTTTTCCAATCATAGTTTAGGTCAGACGAAGAAAGCTTCGTGTAAAAATCTGACTAATCCTGCGCACCCAGTTATTCTCTCCAAAGAGGTGTGAGATGTATCCAAATATTACTGACAGGAGCAAGAAGACTGTTTTGTCTTGAAGGTCAACATTTAAAAGAGGGTTTCCTTACAAAGAATTTACGAAACATTATTTTTTGATCACCTCTGGGAACTTGAATAATAACATAAGTTGTAACAAATAATTATTAATTTGCATTTTCAGTGGGGCAGGAAAAACTACATTTCTCGTGTCTTTGGCTGGTAAAGTCACGTTACCTTCGGACGGTACGGTGACGGTCCGAGGCCGGGACGTGAAGGAAATGGCAGGAGTAGTGGAGATTGTACCCCAGTTCGATGTCTTCATAGATAAGCTGACGGCGATGGAACATTTGGTTTTCATGGTAGGTATAATTATTTCATCAGAATCTGTAGTAGATACATAAGATTTAAAAGTAAAATGACGACTTTATTTAACAGAAGTTAGTCTTGGCCAGATTGAACAGATTTTTATTGGTACTTACTATAATTTAAAATGATACTCAGATAGAATATCATTTTAAATTATAGTAAGTACCAAGATTACATCCATACATAAAATAACATCTTTATCTCTTTTGGGAGTAAATAGAGGCTATAATCTCGAAAATACTAGAGGGTCACGTTAAGTTTATATAGTTGTACCTAGTTCAGTTATAATGTGAATAATTTATAACTAAGGTATACATCATTTCGTAGCTCTTTCGTAGCACTGATTGTAGCAATATTCGTAGCATATAAACTAAAAAAAAGCAACTGAATTATGCATTAAAATTACTTTATGTAGCAACCTTTTTTATGGGCCTCTGAATAAAGTTAAAATAAAATTAACATGCCTAATAATTGAAATATTGATGGTTTTTATCAGGTCGGTTGGACCTAAGTATATATTGTTTCTGAATATATTTCTTGTGTTGAGATATCTTTAGTTTGAATTTGTTGCAGACAGAAATGAAAATAGGAGATTCTAATGAACCTGCTATACGAACAAAACTGGAAGGCTTGCTCAAAGAATTGAATCTATCTAACCTTAAAGACACGCCTATTGTATCTTTGTCCGGAGGAGAAAGGAAGTTACTCTCACTTGCTACATCGGTAAGTAAGAAAATTCAAGTACCTACATAAGTATTCGTCACAATTTTTTTTGTTTTAATGCTCATCGTGAATTCTTTTTTTGAATAATTATTATAGTTTTAATTTCGACTGGATCATGGGAACATTGCAGCCTCAACGAAATCCTTGTCAGGTTTCTGTATATTTTTTGTGAATGCATGTTGTGGATAAAATGTTGTTGTTATTTTAATTAAAAGAAAAAACAATACCTGAAGCTTAATTTTTTTTTAAGAATTCAACATCGATTACAGATGTTTTTAAATGAAACCTTTTTGGATTCTTAACTTAATCTTACTTTCTTTTTACGCCACTCCCGCATTGAAAATCCAAAAAACTAGGAATATATAAATAAATCCCCCCTAACTTTCAGCTTCTGTCAGATCCACAAATATTGATTTGCGACGAACCCACCACTGGGCTGGACAGTTACAATGCCTTAGCCGTCGTTGAGATATTAAAAAAGTTGGCATCATCAGGGCGAATCGTGGTCTGCTCTGTGCATCAACCTTCATCGGATTTGTTCAATGAGTTCACATCGATTTTGCTCATGACTGAAGGCAAGCTGCTGTTTCATGGGTCTCATGAAAAATGTAGGCAGCTGTTTGAGAGGTAAGGCTTATAATACATACATACATATAGTCACGTTTATATCCCTTGCGGCTAGACAGAGCCAACACTCTTGAAAAGACTGAAAGGCGACGCTCAGCTATTAGGCGTAATGATAGAATTGAGATTCAAATAGTGACGGGTTGCTAGCCTATTGCCTATAAAATAAAAGGAATTGTTTTTTAAAATTATTAAATTACATTTTTTGTAAATATAAATGAATGAAAATATGGCTTTTATAAATAAAAAAAAAAACTTTTTCCCAGTTTTGAAACATTTTCATAGAAAGATCCTGTGCTTTTTCTCAGGGAGAATGCGATGCGGGAAAAACGTCAAACACGACGATGATTATTATTTTTGAAATGTCGACTAAAACATCGAAAAATTAATTTTCATTTGCTCTATGGAAAAATATGAAGTCTCTGCCAACACCCGGGAAAGAGGCATAACTTATTTTTTTTTTAATTTTCATATCATTTCCCAGTGTCAACCTCCATTGTCCAAAAAATTACAACCCAGCTGAGTTCTACATTAGAGCGGTATCTGATTTAAATTCTCATAATAGCGTAGAGAGGCTCATGGATTCTTACAAAGAAGAACACATTGGAAATACGACGGATATACAATGTACACCGACTAAGATGTAAGTCTTTCCAAAAAATAGATGTATGAGGCAAATTACAAAGTAAGGTATTCATGTTTGATAAGAAAAATGATGTTGATAAGAAAAAAATCTTTACAGGAGATGGACATCCAAAATCTTTTATTTTTTCGCACCTTTGGTTCGGAAGTAGTCCAGCTCATGAAGCATAACACGCGCGACGCTGTTATTGCGCGATAAACTATCCCGTTTCACGTCATAATAATAAAAAGCGAAACTGCGGTAGTTTTTCGTGCGATGAAAAAGGCGTCGCGCGTGTCATGTTACCGTCACCTAATGTTATTTTAATTTAATAAATACTTAAAGGTTTCTCGTTCTATAAATTATCATAGTGCTACTAGTATGTTCAACGTTTTTCTTTATAAGTAGGTATTATCGTGACATACACGAATGGACTGCCTAAATACTACATTATTATTTTAAATGCCAGGATTATACGCAGTTTTTGACAAAATTTGTATTCAAAAGTCGTGTTGCTATGAATAAGATAGATATTATTCAGATTTCTGTAGCATTAAGTCATTTCGTAAATTTTATATAAACCGTAGTCTAAACGACATTAGTTTCGCCCGTTTTTTTAAAGTTTTTTCTTATCGATGATAGGGATTCGTTCCGTTAAAGATCGATTTTTTTTATAAATTCAAATCGAAGATCCAATATTTATGGGTAGGTATTCAAAAAGTAAGGTCCTAGTTGATTGGTTGGAACGTAATCAATATTTGAATGAATAACGTAATTTTATGATTTTTCCTAATGTAAAGAAAAAAAATCTTAAATCTCCATTTCTTGCATCTGGGATTCATCCATTTTTCGATTAATGGTATGCAATTTGAGAAAATCCTATATTCAATGGCTTTAATTCTTATTTCTAGCGTATTTCAACTACAGGAACCTACTCTTTATCGATTATAATCTTTTCAAATGGGTATTTTAAGTAGTCTGTATTGTATCTTTTAAGGCGTAGAAGAAATTGGTTCAAACAAGTTTCCCTGCTTCTATGGCGTTCGTCTTTAACCATGAAACGAAATCTGAGAAGTCATGTGTTCCAATTACTTTTTGGAATAGTAAGTATAACGAGATTCATTTGTTTCATATATTCTCTAGCCTATTTCACTGTACCTAATTATCTGTTTACTTAATACAGGTACCCTTAAAAACACACTAGGCTATGATAAGAACCTATATGATAATGAGAAGAGTCAGACTTGTATGTGAATACCGGTTAAATTCACTGAAATATGAATATCGCATAATATCTGTCAGCTCGCCCCCGCCTTGAGCTTTCTCTTTAGTTCCCTCGATTGCGCCCATCAAAGAAAGGACCCTGGTTCCCCTTATTAACAGCAGCCAAAAGAGAGAAGATATGATATTTCTATCCTTATTATACTAATTAATGATTATTTTTAGATGATGTCCTCATTAGTCCTCGGCACTTGCTACGTGGGTATATCGGGGACAACCCAGCGTGGGATCCAGGACATCCGTGGGTTACTCTGGCTGATGACCAGCGAGGTTTCTTTCACCATTTCTTATGGAGCCCTATACGTGTTCGAGTCTGATCTGACCTTGTATAGGAGAGAAATCGGCTTGTACAGTTGTACAGCTTATTATGTTACTACGTTTTTTGGATTTGTGAGTATTTTTATTGATTTTTTTAAACTTTATTGTATAAAATACAAATGTATAGCACAATTGGCGGACTTAATGCTGAAAGCATAAACTACCAGTCAACCATTGGGTCTGACAGAGAATTTTATGTGGGGTCAATCTAAATAAATATATTTATACTTACACAAAAAAAGATATAATAAACATACACAAAAACTACAATAAATAAACAATATATGTACATAAATAAATACGTGCAGTGATTACGGAAATGAGTGAAAAGGCTTATAGGTATTAAATACCCTCACGACTCAAAAGAGAATTTTTAATATCTTTAAACGAATAATTTACCCTTCAGGTACACTTAAACTAATGACTATTTTGTTGATTTTATGTTTTGTTAACTTAAGCGTTTTCCTGATTTACTTTGTAGGTATGTCCTTAAATATGTAACACAATTAACCAGGCACCCTGTATACCTATCACTCATTCAATAAAAACAACTTAAATTTTGATTTGTCATTACCATATTCAAGAAATAAATGATTATGATTACCAGATACCTCGTTGCGTGGTGTGGCCTATCATGTTGGTGTTCATAGCAACTTTAGCCGTGGAGTTACCTGATCATGTTCTCACTGCAGTGGAGTTCACTACGGCGCTCATGCTCACTGCTGTGGGTTCAACTGCTTATGGTAAGAGTAGAATAAGAAGATTTTACCTAAACTACCGTTTGTCTGTACCAAATAATATAAAAAATAACATTTTTTTCGGTCTATGTATATCTTTGTGCTAAATTAAAGCCTTACCTATAATTAAAAATAGTATTTTTTTCTTTCACCAAATAGCTGCGTAAAAATAATAAGTCGTTTGTTATTTATAAATATCCACCCAGAGATATTATTACCAAAGACTGAATAAAATAGTTTCTCTTTAATGAATTTGACAATTGAATTATTCTTAAAAGTAGAATGGCCCGTTTCTTTTTTCCAGCCAGTCCGAACCTTAATTTTTTTAATAATTTCAGGTCTTGGTATGGGAGCCCTCTTCTCCTCCACTGGTCTGATGAGTGAAGTCATGCCTTGTGCCGATTTACCCCTGTTCCTTATGTCTGGAGCCTTCTTACGGCTATCATCGCTCCCTAGCTGGCTGTACCCGATCAAATATATCTCTCACTTCTACTACGGAATGGACGCCGTTAGTAACATATATTGGCAGAAGATTGGAAAGATTGGTATGTATTATAATTTTTTTTTATTAAGTTTTAGAATTGGTGCAGGTCAGTCTTAAATTTACGTCACGCGCAAGGCGAGCAAGTCGATATAATGGCAAGGCAAGCTAAACTTGTTTGACGCAGACCATTAGATTTTACATACTATTCTATTCTTAATATGTGTCAGAGCTAGACCCCTGTCTCAGACACCTTTAACTAAAGCAACGCACCGGTACATATGTATCTATTTAAATGTGCTCTTTGGTTCGGTGTTCTTTGCCGTCGCGATGAGACGAATGGTCACTTACCTTATCACGGTTAAAAAAAGTCATAGAATTTGGAGGTCCTGTGAGAACTTTTTTTTTGATACCCGTTTTTATAAGGATTGATGAGGTTTTTTTTTATTTTGTTATAGTTACAGAGTGTAACAAAAAGGTGAATTAATACTTATATTAGTCAGTGTACTCATACATTTTAGATTGATTGAGACTTACAGATAAATTATCATAATTATAATTAATCATTATGACTTTGAAATAATTGTTGAAATTGATCTCAACTTTTGTTTGAAAAAGCCAAAAATATCTTGAACAATGTCTCATGGGTAAATCAATTATGTCTTATGAATACACTGACTTCTATAGAACTCATATACATACATAGGTAATTTAGAACGTTCTGTTACTGGTTAGAGAAATAATTTCTAAAGAGTCCTGTATTTTTTATTTTTCAATACAGATTGCCCCTCGAATTCAACCACCCCCTGCGTGGAGGACGGAGCAGCTGTGCTGATGGAAACTGGATACTCGGACCACTTCGTTCTTCAAGACACAATCGGCTTGACCTCAGTGATAACTATGTGGAGTCTGCTGGCTTACTTCGGGTTGAAACGGCAGGAGAAGAAAGGATACGCATATTGATATGTAAAAATATTTATTAATAAAGTTGTAAAAAAATGGTTTCGTCTTATCTTATGGACATTATTTAGATTGCTTTGATTTTAATTTTCCTATGTGTATTTATTATATAAAGTTCTAATAAAGTCAACCTTGGCAACATCTATTACACAGGTTTATTTATGAAACGGCCACTTATTTATTCTAGTATATTATTAAAAACAGAAATAAAAAATATTAAAGCCAAACCAACTTGGGAATTGACGTATTTAACTATAATTATTGATTTGTAGTGATTACAAAAATATATCTAATTTGTGAGTCTATTTCTCATAATCCAACATTTGTTTGTACATTTATGATTGAGACAGCTTGTTAAAAGTAAATAAGATTCCATTTTACCAAAAGGTGTAGACGGTTTGATTGCATAAAAATAATCTAAAAGTTAAGAACCATAATAATAATAACTCGTCAATACACAGGAGTGCCTCTGGCTCTTTTAATAACCATAATGAATGCTACCAAATTACAAACTCCATACATAACTACTAAACATATGCAATTTCTCCAAAAATTGTTCTCATTGTAACCAAAACGACTCAAAACAGCCGACCCTGTTCTAATACAAGGTATCCCAGGTACATCTACACAATGTATAGACGTGATTGAGTTCCATTGCAGAATTGAAATTGATTCCGTTCCGTAATAAAATCCTGAGACGTATTTCAACCAGGATACCCATTTTGTGGCGCTTGCTAGATTCAAGTATATGCCAGAGAACATTATTCCTATTATCTCTAATGGTACGGATAGCAATGCGGCAGACTCTAGCTTGTCGAAGGTGGCTGAAAGGAATGATCCTGGAATAGTAGAAATTATCATTGATATTGTTTGATTCAGTCTAAAGCAAGCTAGAAAGTAATAGCGTCGAAAATACGTTATTGAAATAACATATTAGACTTATTCCTTTAAATATTTTTTTTCGTTAGTAACTGATCTTTAATAATATAAAAATAAAATTTGAATCTCATATTAAACTAAAGAAATAAATGAAGCCCGAAGTGCATGCATTATCAGTAAGAGAGTGACCACGCTAACATGAAGGTGAAAAATAATTCTAACAACCAAACTAAAGCTTACTGTGCTCGAATAAACAAAGCGATTTTTGTTGATATCCGAAAAATACAAGAATACATTTTGATAAATGAGGAACATTATTTGCTAATGTGCTTTGTGGATTCTACAATGGCAGGGTGCTTAAGTAAAATAACTAAAATAATATAGGTTTTATTTAATTTATTGTGATAAGAGACAATGTGATGAATTAATAAATAGAAGCAAGATTACAAATACATGTATGCTGAAATATACAAAAAAAAATAGAGAACGTAATTAAAGTAGGTATATAGGCATTATGATACAGCTTAAAAATAATTATTCTGCATTAAATACAACTCGTTAACCCGTAAATTTTGAAACCACAATCTTTATTGGTGTTTCAGTAAACTGGCGTGCCTCGACTTCTTTTAACGACCATGACAAATGATATGGCATGAGCTATAAAGTACATGATACCCAAAGCGGCGCAGTTTCTCCAATAATTTTGTTCCTCATAACCATATCTTTTTAGGACCTCGGGGCCTTCTCTGATGCAAGGAATGCCAGGAATATCTACGCAATCAATGGTCTCTATAGAGTCCCATTGAAGAATGGATATGGATTCAACGCCGTAATAAAAACCGGAGAGGAAACGAATCCAAGAGACGTATTTAGAGGCGCTGCCTATGTTAAGATAAATTCCCGAGAACATAGTGCCAATCAGATCGAAGGGAACGGCTACAAGAGCAGCGGTCTCCATTTTGTCGAAAACAGCCGAAAGGAACGAGCCTGGAATTTTAAAAACAAATTGCCAATTACTTGAAGTAAGTGAATTTAGAATTTTGATATCGACGTGTTCATTTTAAATTAAAATTGCATATGTATAAATAAGATTTTACAACAAAATAAATTTTATTTGTCGAGAATTTAGAATTTGGAAAACTAGCCGTTGATTGTTTTAGTTTTCAAAAATGAAAATTTCTTAAAAATGCATCTTACAGCAATAGCAGTATTGCGATTGACATTTTTGAATGGAAATGCTACATTAAAGTTGACTATCAACATGCAAACATTAAGGATAAAGAAGGTCAAATCGCTAATCGTTACACTTACCATAGGCATTAGCGTAGTTGGCACAAAGGACGCAGACGAAGGTAAAACCCAGCCAGCCCATGAACCCACCGTGAAGCCCTGCGACGTTGAAAATAAGGGTTGCATAGACTACAGGCTCGATGATTGCACGAGGAATCTGAAGAGATAAAATAATATAACAACATTAAGATACAGTTTACTGTATTCACATGGATTTCACATTTCTTTAATTCACATTATTTTTGTTTCATAAATTTTATGCAATCGCAACGAATGATGAGTGACTCAACTCAAGAATATCCCCTGTGGTTTAATAATGTGTGTCGTCTAACGACTCTTTTAATGGACTTGAAAATCAAAACATGTCGCAATTATTACAAATTTAACTATTTTATACAAGAAACAAGTTATCCATATCTACATTATTAGAAAGATTTCATAAAAATTTGAATAGGTACTTTGGCAGTCTTCTAAAAGTAAATTCCTCTGGAAAGATACCTACATCATTATAAATTAAATTTTTACGAAAATTGATAAATAAGAAAATTATATGTTACCCAAAATATCATCTTAGACAAGTAGTATGGCAACGGTGAATACAGTCCACTGGCAGTCTCTCTCAGCAATATGGGCACTTCGCTGGGGAACGTGATGAAGACGGCGTAGATGAAGAGGAAGATGGTTTCCGTGATGGTGAGGTACAACAAGCCCTGAACGTTCTGGATGTCACGCTGGTCTAACTCGTCGAAGTGGCCCATGTATGGGATCGAGATTATAAGGCCGACGAACTGTGGAGAGATTGTAAATCAGTGTATTGTTATATACAATCTGAGCGACGATGATTAAATTTCAATACTAGAGACGAGCGAAGCGATGCAGGCGATGGGCATATACATTCATACATACGTACATAAAATCACGCCTCTTTCCCGGAGGGGTAGGCAGAGACTACCTCTTTCCACTGGGCATACACAATTTAAGAAATCTTTTTATTGCTTAAAGAGTTTTGTTGCTAGCGTGACAAAGCAAAACTTGCAGCGAATTGAACTGTAAGAAAACTTTTCAAGGCATTAAAATAATTTGAAAACAAGACGGATGATGAAGCATTCGAAAATGAAAAAAAAAAAAATGTAAAAAACACATGCGGCAGAGGTATGACAACTCATTAGTGCCAATGGAAAATTAAGCTACTTACCAATAGCAACACGAATTCTGCTATCCATATGGAACTGTTGTGCTTTATTGATTGTATATTCCTCCACATGAGCCAGTAGAATTGAACGAAGTAATTTACTTTGACTCTGTAAGAAATTATTATTATTTATAAAGTAATTATTTAAACTTAATTAAAGATTGACAAAGTTTCTTGATGCAAACAAATTGCATAATATAACAAAAGCCTTTATTATTGACACATGTAAGTAGATGAATATTCATTATCAAACAAAAAGGTATTAAAAGTGCTACAAAGTAAAATAAAAATGCATAATATGAAAATAGAAATTTTTACTTACAGAGTTAAATATCGCTCGAAAGCCTCATTCTGAAACAAGAAAAAAAATCGGTTTAAACAATACAATACACTATTAAAATATTGTTGTTAAAAACATGAAACTAAAAATTTAAATATTTTTAAGGATTTATGGGCCAGATTCTATATGACGTTAGTCCAGAAATAATTGAGAAAGATGAAATGGATGATGCCTAAGGATTTAAAATATTCAAAATATAGAAAATGTCAAAACTACTTTTAATATCTGCAGCTTTAATGACCACATTGGAAAAGCCGAAATGAAATCACCAAACCAAAGTTACCTTATCATCAATCTCGCCATTGAAGTATTCATTTTCGTCTTGTACATCTCCCACTCGACTCTCAATATCTGCAGCTATATCGGAACGTTGGTACTCGTCACAAATTCGACGGATTCTCTCGCGACTTTCCAATTCTTTGTCGAGTTGGACGCCGAGCAGAGAGACGTAGTATTCTGCCGCGTTGAAGCCCACTGGACATTTGTAGTTTATGCTGTTGGTAGAAAGATTTAAATATTGGTATTTAGATTGCATGAGCTGATCTCATTGCACGGTTTAGGTGAAACTTATATTTTGTTACATCATCATGCAAATTAATTACTACGAAGGTGACAATATTGCCCACTCCTGGGTCGTGGTCATGGACCTTGGGTTTCTCTCCAGAGAGATGAGGATGCGACCGTGACTTATGCCAGGAGGACGATAATATAAAGTAAATATTTAAAGTTGGCAATTTCGCTATATATAAACACATACATTATTTTTTTCCCGGAACAGCCTATTTTAGGGCTTTAGGAAACAAAAGAAAAACATTCATAATAAAAATATGATATGATAATACTCACGATCCAAAAAACTGGTCAGCCTGTTCTATTGTGCCGTGGAAGGCGGTCCTTCCATTCGCCAGGAGCACCACTTGATGGAACATCTCGAATACCCCCGAAGCGGGCTGGTGGACTGAACAAATGACCAGTTTGCCATTGACTGCTAACTTCCGAAGGTTGGACACGACGGCACTGGCCGCCCAGCTGTCCAGACCTGTGGTTGGCTCGTCGCAGAAGAGAATTGGAGGGTCGTTTAGGAGCTGGAAGAAATGGTGCGCTTTAGAGAAATATTCTACTAATTATTACTGGATGATGTCCAGATTACTAACTTTGACTGTATGATCACATTAACTATTAGGAATGCAATGACACCTGATAAAAAATTGAAATTTAATTACTCCGTTAACTAAAAGAAACAGAAGAAAATGGACCTGATGTTTTGTCTGACGCGACGTTGGATGTCAATGATCTACATGAGATGTTTATTTCTTTGAATTGTTGAATACAAAAGTGTGTAATAATAACAAACACTAGCAAAGAGAAATGAAAGTAACATATTACAAAAATAATAAAGTTATGACTGATGTAATATGTAATTGTTAAAAGACAACATAAATTCCTATTTTATTATTTACCTGTACGGCCAAAGCGACCCGCTTCCTCTCTCCTCCCGACAAAGCTTTGAGCTGAGTTTTGGTGCAGTTCACCACACCGAGCTCTCCTAACAGTTGCTCGATTCGCCTCGTCCGTTGGGGCTTGGTAGACCTTCTGTCCATCATGAGACGCGCCTGAATAGAAAGGATGATTATCTAAAACTTAATTTCTTACAAATTTTGATTTTTGATTATAAATCGAATAAGTTCACGGACGGTTCTGTGGCGCAGCGGTAATACGCTTGTCTGTGACACCGGAGGTCCCGGGTTCGAATCTCGGTCGGGGCATGATGAGAAACGAACTTTCTCTGATTGACTTGTGTCTTAGATGTTTTTCTATATAAGTATTTATTATAAAATATAGTATTGTTGAGTTAGTATCTCGTAACACAAGTTTCGAACGTAATTTGTCCCGTATATATTTATATTTATTAGAAGAACTTGGTATGCACACAGACTACACTTTGAGTAACATTTTATTTCTGGAAATTGACATAAGAATTAAATTTAAATTTATATAAGAGCTCTGGGGAAAAGTGTCGTTGATAATGATTTTTGTGATTGTCTAAAGAGCGATACTAATAAATTTACTATTAAAGTGGTTAGATATAAATTTCAAAGTACTTTCAACTATATAGCTAAGATTTTCTCATATCTATTTCAAAATAATCATTGATTCAATGAAGTTTCTTCAGTTCAAAATCGTTTATTGACCTCGGTAACAAAAAGACCCAATTTATTTCTAGAAAGACTTTTTGTACTGTTGTCTAACAGAGTGATGTTGTTAGCGTTTAACAAAAACTGTTGTTTTTTTTATACTGCAGTAGTTTACTTGATCGTGTTTTACTTATTTTTATAATGAATTCTTCTTGATTCCTAATCGGTTAAACATTTTGTTAAACTTTGAAACACTAACTTTTCACTTTGAAAATTACATAACATGGTAGGCTCTGTCTTTTTGTCTCTGTGGAATTCACGTTACTAAGTGATGATCGTGCTGAGGTTCAAGTAAACTAAAGTAAAGTAAGCCAAAGATATTCGGTTAATTGCCGTCATCATGTTAAGTAATTGAACTGCATGTATGATACTGAAAGAGTGACATATTATTCCAATGAGAACTTACCATAAATTCCATATGCTCTTTAACGGTCAGGTACTCTATGGCCAAATCCTCTTGAGGCACAAACCCTGAGATTCTGGCAATGAGATCAGCTCCTGCTAATCTTCCATTCAGCATGAGGTATCCTGTCATCGCGCTTTTGTCGCGGCGACTAATCGCAGCCAGAAGTGTGGTTTTACCCGCACCACTGTTGGGATAAAATTTATTAATGAAACAAGGAATCAAATCAACATTTGCCAATATTCAGTTAAGTTTACAGCAATTACTTGGTCGATAATATTGACCAACAGTATGTTTACTGAAGTTAACAATTTGTTGAGTTTTTTATTTTGCAGATTTTTAAAGACCCCAACAAGAATCCTACATATTTATACATTTTATTTATGAAATTGTCACAATTTCCACATTTCTTTTGTGGAGTAACTGGGCAGCTTTAAAATGACAACGCAGGCGCCATCTCAACTCATTCTGCCTGACTGCGCCTACGGTATTTGTCTCGTAAGATGAATGTGTAACTTGACGCGTCCTATTTAAATTAATGTAACTCACTAGCCTTTAGGTTACATAGTCATTGAAGTGATAATAATTTCAACACGTAATATGGTGCAAATAAGATTTACAATTTATGGATATCATACCTAGAACCCATTAACGCGACCAGGTTGCCGGATGATACAATGCCACTCACTGGAAAACAAGATTTAAATAGATCAGTAAAATATATTTAAGTTAGTTTAGTTATGGACTAAACACAAATAAACATACATATATGAGTATCACATCCTTATCTCCCATGATGGTTTTATGATAGAAAAGAGATTCAAAGATATATAGTATAGGTAATTTACAAGTTCAGCACATGCACTAGACGAATCTGTCTATTTCCGTTATTTACGACATCAACGGGGAAAGAGATGTAGTGGTCCCATTCTAAAGCTACTAAGTAAATCTACAATACTATTGGAATCGGCAGTAGAATATTAAGGCAGGTAATCAAATTTAAGAAAAGATTAAGGATACATATAAAAACCAATGATATATAGATATATTATAGACAAAACGCTTTAAAAACATACAAGTCTTTGCTATCTAAGATCCTTCCTGAGGTGATGGTTATCCTAAAACGCTAGAATTACAAAATTCCCAAGAATTGTATTATTTTAGCTTTAAAGCCGCGGAACAAAAATTGTGAGTGATGTTTATATTAGTAGGTTAATACTGTCCAACGAAATGATCGTCAAATTCATCTTAATAGATTTCTCAAGTTGATCTTATAATTAATAGGTGTGTTTTCGTTCAAAGTCGATCAGTTTATTTGTCTTCTAACTAAAACTAATTGAGGTAAAAATTTCCAATCCCCAAACAGCGGGTGCAATAAAAACAACTGCTTTTGAACAAACCGGTTAAGAATCTCGCCACATATCTTAGAAAACATTCAAATTACTTACCTGTTTCGTTAATGTCACTACTACGGTGATGAAATACCCCAAATAATGTTAATCAAGCCATCATTAATGACGGAATACTTGCATTAGAAATCATTAATGTTAAAAAATGAGTAATGCAATTATTTGATGATAGTTACAATTTTTTGCGTAAGAGCTATGTATGTGGCTTAGGCTTAGTAGAATAGGACCACTTCATTTCTTCAAACTAAAATTAGGGTGGTTACCTACTGCTGACTACCAACGGGGCGCATTTTATTTTTGTTTGTTACAATGTAGTGCCAACAACGTTACAGTCAAATTTTAGAACTGAATGATTATCTTTATACGTAGCCAAACGTATCTCAAGAAAAATCATTAGATACGTTACGAGTAGAATAATAAAAAAACAGAAACCCGTTTTGGATTTACACTTTAAAATATAGACTAGACTACTTATATGAATTACAATAAATGATCCAAAACAGCACAACGGGTAAAGTCGAAAGTTATGTAAAATTTATATATATACAGACATTTTCGAAACACTGCATCAGCAGAAACTGGGACCACGGAAAGATGAGCAAGAAAAATGTAATTTAAAAGGTTGTTATCCCTTAAAAGGCAGGCAGAGGCAATAGTGCCTGTACTAATCGTAGTAGACTTAGCCTTCGAATCTTTATATGAGTACAAAATTCATAGGTCACTATAAGTTGGACGAGATAGATAACTGGCCTATCTTCGACACTAAGAATAGGATTGGAGGGTTAAAAAGTTACATAAACACCTACCTCCATGTAAGACTTTAACTTCTTCATATGTCGGGGACCTCCATATACTGGTTTGGTGTTTTTTCTTCCTATAAACCGAGAGGTCCTTCCAAGCTAGTGTGAGGTTCTCGACGGTATCCCCGATGCCCCCCAGGTCATCGTCCTCCCATTGGACGACAGCCCCTGTCAGGACGTTACGGGTCGGAAGCTTTAGATCTGAGTCTTTCATTGTGGATCACGTCATTGGTCTGCGAAGAAGTAAACATATGATTTCATAACATACATACATGTAATCACGTCTATATGCCTTGCGGGGAAACAGAACCAACAGTCTTGAAAAGACTAATAGGCCACGTTCAGATGTTTGGCAGAATTGAGATTCTAATAGTTTCAGGTCGCTATCCCATCGCCTAAAAGAAGAATCCCAAGTTTATAAGTCCCCTTAGTCGCCTTTTACGACATCCGTGGGAACGAGATGGAGTGGTCCAATTCTCTTTTTATTGGTGCCGGGGAACCATACGGCACAGGTAACGCAAGAAACTTATATCTACTATCATACTACTATCACGTCTATATACGTGTTTATATGTATATACATTCAGTCAGAAAAGTATCGGGAATGGATTATTTATTTATGGTTCCAAATTCAAATTTTTGTTTTTTTTGTTGTTGTTAGATTGGCACAACTGTTTTCCATTTTGGCGCGGAGTTTGAGTTGCATCTGTTGTTTACATTAAATACAGTGCTATTTTTAGTTATATTATATCTAGTGTGTATTGCTAATTTCATAATGGATAAAAACATCGAACAAAGAGTTTGTCTTAAATTTTGCATTGCCAATGGAATATCGTGTTCGGAGTCACTGAAAATGTTACAGAAGGCTTACGGTGAATCGACTTTATCAAAAACTCGTGCTTATGAGTGGTACAAAGCGTTCAAAAGCGGTCGAGATGTGATGGAAGATTTGCCTCGCTCTGGTAGGCCATCAACGTCTGCAACTGAAGTTAACATCGCAAAAGTGAAGGAAATAGTGACTGAAAATCCTCATTCAACTTTGAGAGAGATAGCCACCGAACTTTCTGTATCTCACGAGTCGATCCGTACCATTTTAACTAATAATTTGGGTATGAAACATGTTGCCGCTCGGCTAGTCCCAAAAGACCTGAATTTTTTTCAAAAACTCAATCGCATGAGAGTCGCTGAGGACATGCTAGAACGAGTCAATTCCGACCCAACATTCATGAAACGCATTGTTACTGGTGACGAGACGTGGGTTTACGAGTTTGACATGCAAACTAGTCAACAAGCTTCGGAGTGGCGCCTTCCAACTGAACCGAAACCGAAAAAACCACGCCAAAGTCGTTCAAAAGTCAAAGTCATGTTGACTGTTTTCTTTGACTATCGCGGTGTTGTGCACTCGGAATTCTTGCCGGAAGGTCAAACGGTAAATAAGGAATATTATTTGAGTGTTATGCGGCGTTTAAGAGAGCAAATCCGACGAAAAAGGCCAGATTTGTGGAAAGAAAATTCTTGGATTTTGCACCATGATAATGCACCTTCGCACAAGGCCATCATTGTGAACGAATTTTTAACCAAACACTCAACAAATACCATCGAGCAACCACCATATTCACCAGATATGGCTCCAGCCGACTTTTTTCTTTTTCCTAAACTCAAATTACCACTTCGTGGCACCCGTTTTCAATCGGTAGAAGACATAAAAGAGAATTCGCGGCGAGAACTGACCTCAATTCCGGAAACAGCGTTTAAAAAATGTTTTGATGATTGGATTATTCGTTGGCGTAAGTGTATCGTTTCTAAAGGAGCATATTTTGAAGGTGATAAAATAAATTTGGATGAATAACAAACAGTTTGTGTATTATTGATCTTTTCCTGCTACTTTCTTGACAGAGTAGTATGTATGTATTTCTTGTGTTAGCTACTGAGTGAGACTGAAAGACAACGTAAAAATGAGAAAATTTTAGAAGTCAGGTGTCCCAGTACATCTCTGATACTCGTATCCCACATACCCATTGGAGATATGTATGTATACTAGAGAACCTATTTCAAATTGATCGGGGAAGCTTTATTATTTATTATTATTCCATGAAAACTTTGTTCCCCTTTTTTATATTATCGATATAAATATTTTGCTTCCTCATTCATGCAGTTGCCGAGGGTGCATCCAATAATGGGTGAATGGATCGCGGCAGGAGTACTGCATAGTCTGGTGGTGTAACGTAAAATCGTGTCAATTGGTTGGAATTGATCCACTTTAAGTTAGCGTCAGCGCGTCTTGCCACGACTTCGGGTTTATTGAACTTTCATGAACGACAGATTAAAAGATTAGTTACTATTTTATATCTAAGTACCTACTTACTTTGTGTAAATTTTTGCTTCGGACAATAGAGATACATTATAAGACTAGTTACTATTTTATAGGTACTTACTATGTGTAAATTTTTTCTACGAAAAATAGATAAAAGACTTTTTAATATTGAAACCACTGAACGATTATGCCTGTTTGGATTACGAGTAATTTGAGAGTCATTAACACATGCAAAGTAGGAGGTAGAAAAGTTAAAGTAAAATTTGATGTAGTACACATAAGGTTATATCAAATTGTATATACCTAGAAATCATGGTACACCATAAAGTTATAGAATTTTTTCAAAGTTACTGTACTGTCAGACAGTTCACGCTATAAATTACTTGGTAATGTCGAACGAACTCTGAATGTTGTGGTGACGCCCAAACACTTTGAAATCTTATTGTGCTACAAGTATAATTTCGAAGAATCGAATTCGCCGAAATATATTAAACAAAGAAAGTAACTGTAACATGTAATTTATGGAAAATAGATAACTAAGTTAACATTCCGAGCGACGGTCAGACCTTGCTTTCCCTACAGAGCACTGAAGCTCACCTAGCAAAGGGCCCGTCTGCGAGCCGTTCTGTGCTCTGTGGCTTTCCCCCTCGCGGTGGCCGGTATAAAGTTACAGACACCATCCGGATGTCGATATGTGGTACAACACCGTTATTAAGCCTTGGTAGAAATTGACCGAACTTGCTCAAAGTTATTTAAAAATAATGTTTATCTCTTTTCTGTGTAGGTTTAATTTTGAAAGGCGATTAAGGAATAGGAGCATTAATCTAGTGCAAGCTTTCATGCAGGTCGAGCGAGGACAAAATATAATGTGTGCCAGCTGCTTTTTTATCTATTAAGGGGTAGACAGAGTCTTGAATAGACCAAAAGGTTACTATAATGTTGAAAAGTTTCATCAAAATTGGTCAAGCGGTAAAACCGTAGCAGACAGACAAACTTTCGCATTTGTAATACAAGGAAGTGTAAAAAATATTGATGGCTGTAAACAGCAATATTGAGCCCTATTAAAAAACTTTATCAACCCGTCTAACGGTAGATACTGCATGAAAATTATTTTAGTTGTTTTTTGAGTTCATCACTGCATCTGTCAGCGTGATGAAATGTTTTATTTAAGTGAGATAGTTATATCAAGTTTGTTTTGGAGAAAAAGAGATGACTACAGGCCGGGTTTGTCAAAGGTAACCATGCTATGCCATGCATCAGCCTTGTTTTATCTCATTAAAATGTTAAAACATGCGATATCTTACGGAATATCAATTAGAAGGTACCATGAATTATTACCCTTTAGTTGAACGATTTCCACAAATACAAGTTATTCTGTCCATATTTGACATATTTTATGATATTTTTAATAGAAAATAGAAGTAAATATAGGGTAAAAAAAACGTATTTTCATATAGCTTTTACTTTGATCATGATGATAGCTGAACGTGGCCATTCAGTCTTTTCGAGACTGTTGGCTCTGTCTGCCCGCAAGGGATATAGACGTGACCATATGTATGTATGTATGTATTCTTCTTGTAGGTGACGGGCTAGAAACCTGGCACTATAGAATCTCAATTCCATCGTTAAACCATACAGCCGAACGTGGCCTTTCAGTCTGTTCAAGACTGTTGGCTCTGTCTACCTCGCAAGAGATATAGATGTGATACTGTATGTATGTAAAAAGAGGTCTTTACATTGCTTTCAAGTTTAGCAAAATTCGATACATGATAGATGCACGTCACCATGAATGTAGTCTAACAACATCGTTAGTTTATTTTATAATTTTTAATGAGCGATCCCATTTCAATAGGTCTATAAATTTTAACATTTTAAAACGAAAGCCATGTTTATTAATTGTATAGTTAATTAGACGACCTTATAAATGGAGTCAATGTCCATTATATCCTTGTTTTTAAAGGCTACGAGACCAGAGCTTGAAATGTACACTCTTCCTTTACAACCAAGAAAAAAGAAAAATAGTTGTAATGGCCGTTTTTGTATTGGTGCCGTGTGGTTCCCGGCACCAATACAAAAAGAATAGGACCATTCCGTCTCTTTCCCATGGATGTCGTAAAAGGCGACTAAGGGATAGGCTTATGAAATTGCGATCCTTTTTTTAGGCGATGGGCTAGCAATCTGTCACTATTTGGATCTCAATTCCATCATTAAGCCGAGCAGCTGAAAGTGGCCATTCAGACTTTTCGGGACTATTGGCTCTGTCTACCCCGTAAGGGATATAGACGTGACTATATGTATGTATGTAGTTGTAATGGAGCATGTTTTTCAAAGATTTCCTTTGTCATACTTTGTCATATCGTCAAAATGTAAATGAAAAATTGGTTTATTTAACCCTTACTGATGCTGACTTCAGAATTAATTATTACAAAATGACTGCTTATATTCGTTACTGAGCACAATCGAACATAGGAAGGGTTACAAACAGTTAAATCTCTTTTGTTCCGCCCTATACTGACAAAGTTATTATAAACTAGAGGCCGCCCGCGACTGCGTCCGCGTGGTAACCCTTTCATAATTTAACAATCAATCCCGCGGGAACTCCAGGATAAATAGCCTATATGTTATTCTGGGTCTTCAGTTACATACATACCAAATTTTATCGTAATCGGTTCAGTAGTTTTTGCGTGAAAGAGTAATAAACATCCTGACATACTCACAAACTTTCGCATTTATAATATTAGTAGGACTACAAAATTAAGGAAAAAGAGGATACAATTAAGATTAGTTTTCATACATTTTTAGTTTTTAGAAGGCTCACCACGGGATTTACAACACTGCTAACTTCTTGTCTAATCCAGATCACGTTTCAGAAAGTAGCCTGTTATATGTACCACGTTTGTTTGCTTATGTTATAATAGTTATATAAGATTTTAAGAAACGTTTTATTATAATTAAAGTATCTTCTACATACTGACCGGTTAACTTTTCAATGCACATTTCAAATTACGTGCGTATTAATCGAACTAAAATTTGATTAATAAGTTGTTAAATAAACTAAACACTACGATTGCGTTGCCCAAATTTCACGAAATTCACATAGCAACAGATGTCAAAATGTTAAATACAAGACATAGTATCACTATATTCTATATTGAAAATCATTGCGAAATAAAACTTTCTAAACTTACCAAACACCGGTGAAAATCAAGTTACAGTTTCACAACAGTCACTTAATCCGACACAATATAAAAACCATATGAATTCACACGAAAACGCGTCTTCTCAAACACTGTTCACGATGTTTTCACCAAGTTTTTTAACTGTTATGAAATTGTACAGTCGACAAAATAAGTTCTTACGCGTTGCTACGAGACGTGTAGACCGCTCCGAGTATGTCGTAGCACTGATCATTGGTTAATACTTGTCGCCGACTGTACGCACATTGTTCCATTAAACTTGCCCCATTAAAGGTGATTAGGGTTCCTGGAAATAATTTAAATACTAAAAATTATGCACCCTAAATACATTTGCAGTACATATATTATAGTGCATTTTCGTAGTCTGTGAGATTGTTCTCGTTAAGGAGGATAAAGGGAGGGTTGAAAGTTTTGACATGATCAGCATGTTACATACACACAAACATACATAAAATCACGCCTCTTTCCCGGAGGGGTAGGCAGAGACTACTTTCATCCACATTTATAACTCTCTTCATGCAAGCTCGGCGGTTTCGGATACTTTTGACCTGACCCTTGTTGTTAGCATGTTAATAGGATAATTTTTTATTTTAAGTAAGATACTACTTTGAATATATAACAATTTTATGGTAAACACACCATTTAGGACATCTTCAATCAATCAAACAAAATTAGGCCTTATTAAGACCGACGAAAAGTAGGTATATTTTTACGAAGTTAAATGTGGATTAAATTGCATAACTACGTAACTAAGTAAAAACAATCAAAGCCAATTGGTTTCCGGAAAAACAGAATAGAACCACTAAGACCTGTGAACGTCGTTGGAGATGATGACTGACCTGAGACTTCAGGTAATGTAATTTATTTGATACATAATATATTTATTAATTTGACCCCACTGAGATGATTCTTCTAGCATTAAGTCCGCCAATTGTGCTATAATTTGTGTTTTGTACAATAAAGTTTAAATAAATAAAAAGTATTTTTAGCCAAGCCATACAATCTGTGCGTAAAACTGAAACTTTATATATATACTTAAATGAAAAATATTATCTAAGTACTTACAAGCAGTAAGTAGATAATATTTTAACTGTTTTGTTTGAGCGAAACATTTTGATGAAAACGAATATTCCATGTTAATGTCAACGTTCCCATTGTAATGTGGCTGAAATCATTTTATTTATAACTTGAATAAGTTTTTTTCATACGCATTGTCTACCGTAGTTTTAAAGATGTCAAATAAACAGACGCTATCTCCACTATCTTGTTTGTATGTTAACGCCGGTCATAGTTCCCCTATACAAATAACATTTTCTCACTTTAATGCACTTTCTACGTCTGTGAGGAATAAGGAAGTGTTTGATAGGTATATATAGCGGGAGCGATGTTTCGGCTCGACCGCCACCAAAGGGAAGATCATATTCAAATCAAAATTCTTTTGAAATCACCCGGTTGCAAAATAATGTACACAATTTGTTCCTTGGAATTAAAAAAATAATCAAATTAGACTACAGATTCGTAACGCATTCTTACTTATAACATACACGTAAAGTTTCACAAAATATATGGTAATCAATACCATTATTATAAAAACATATTTAATAAAATTTTGCAAATCTTGGATTTGTGAAACTGAAAGTTACTTACACACTTATTTTTCACTTGCTAACCATTCGTGTTTTTTTTCTTTTATTTTAAAGTTCGTTTACTTAAATTTACTTACGTTTATTTAAAACGCAACAAATCAAAATCAATTCTTAATATGGATTATTTAGGTCTTTAACCATCTTCACTGTTTAACTGAACGTTGTATTTTTTAAATGGCATTGATAAACTGGTTATCCTTAAACTACTTAATAAAATGCAGCTTATAAAATTATTTATTTTGATGTCTTTTCAACTAATAACACTGACAGGTTTACTTTGTTAATTAGACCATAGATTTTAGTTAATTAAGTAGGTTTAGCAACATTTTCTATTTAAGTACGGTTGTTGTAATTAGGAATACTTTTTTTTAGTTTTTAGGTATTATCCAACAAATATTGTTCATTGTAACTATTTATGTAAGTAGTTAAAAATAGACAAACATTTAACTAGGCTATGGTTCCAAAAATTTTTTGAAGGTTAAATCATTTTAAAACTTATATCCGGGTGGTATATGTATTTTATACTTAATTTTTAGTAATAAAGAGGTCATAAGTAAAATGAAGTAAAAAGTCCCTATTATTCATGAGATTTTTCCCTGTTTTATTCAAACACGTTTGAAATTGATGTGGCGAAATGCCATTGCCACATCAATTTCAAACGAATTTTTTTAAGTTAAAAAAAGTTTAAAATATTTATCAGATATGTAAGCACTTCGTGTAATTTCTCGTCACCTTAATTATTTTTACATAAAAACTGCATGCAAATAAAACTAATAATTTTTTAAAACAGTCTTCTGTTAACATCGGAGCTGTCCACTGTCTTGTCAAATGAATTTTTGATTTCGCACTTCAATTGTTTTTTAAATGTGGAAACCAATTATTTTGGACGTAGAGTGCATCGTTTGCAACAAATCGTTGCAAAAGATTAGCCACGATCCGAGGGAAGAGACGAGAAGAATGGGAAAAGTTACCAACAGGCGGTCTAGGACGCCGAATTGGTCCCTTGACGAGAAGCAGTACTTACTGGAGTTAATAAAGCAACGTAAAGACGTTGTTGTCACACAAAAGAACAGCGGGCCCAATCATTCTGAAGAGAAGGACATAGCATGGAATGAGATATTGCATGCATTGGCTGTTAGATTTGGCTCCAAATTTTCTGCAAGTAACATTAAAAAGGTGAAAACTCAATGGCAAAATATGAAGCGTATTGCACGTGAAGAAATAGCGGCGGTCGGTCCAACCGTTGAGAAGTTTTCAAGACAATCGTTTGAGGTGTGCAACATACTGGATTTAGTTAAAGATGGTATGTACAAGGGAAATGACAATTTGACCGAATCAACGTTAACCACTGACGTCGTTATTAAAACCGAACGGATAGACGAGTAAGTTATTGTTAAACTAGATGGCTTTGTGTTTGTGTACTAAAATTATCTATCTACCATAGAATTATTGTAATTTGTAAATATCAAATTAGATACAAAGAAAATACAAATTATAATATAAGTATGTATAAAGATTATTTGTGTAAGGTTCATAATTCGTTACTCTCAGCTTACCTACACCTAATATAAATTGAAATTCTTTGACAGCGAATTGAACCAGCCAAGCTGCAGCACAAGCGACTTCGCAATAGTCTTAGACAATCAAGACATTCCTCCACAACCTGATGAGGTCAGCGCCGAAAACCCAGGCCCGAGTTACTTCCCCACTTCTCTGTCATCCACCATTAATGAAAACCACATCAGTGCGCAATCTTCAAGTTCGACGACTTCAGAACAATCAGAAATGAATTATTTTGAACAGGACGAGCCTATGGAAGGACCAGCTAAGAGGAGCGTCTCTTGTATGACAGACCCTATCCTAGAGGCTAATATTAGCGCCTTCCACAAAGACCTTCAGGAATTCTTTAAGTTAGTACTCCGCTAGGAAATGGTCTTGATCGTAAACATTGCTTCATTAATTCAAACAGGCGCTTTCATGTTATGCTGGTTGTTAAAGTCAATCAAGAGGTTTAACTTGGGATTCTCCCTTTAGGCGATGGGTTTGCAACCTGTTACTATCTGAATCTCAATCCCATTACTAAGCCATCCGCTTAAACGTTGCCTTTATACTGGGATAAACATGTGATATAAATACGTATCTGACATGACATGGGTCGTCCATTGTCAATCATCTAATATTTTAATTTTATAGATATTCTTCGACAGAAAAGCAGGTGAAGATGGAATCTTTGAAAGAAGAACGCTCAGCAGTAAGAGCTATGAGGGAAACTGCTGAATTAAATAAAATTATCGCTGAGCAAAAACTGAAGCATGTTTTGTGGATGAAAAAAAAAGAAATGTCGTGAGTAGCTTCAGTTTGGTACCATTTACTTTTGTGGTTTAATTGTCGATTTTATATTTTATTTGAAAGAAAACAAAGAGTGAACCAATTTTTATTTTACCTACCACTTTCATAAATTTGTAAGTTCCCGCCTTGTGTTAGTTGTTCGTCAACAATTTGTCGATGGTATGTTAGTGTTGTTTACAATATTCAACACTTCATCACTAAAAGTTTTTGTTTCTATAAAATATGAATATGAAGACACTTAGAACCCATAGTTCGTTAAGGTTTCGGCCAAAACATACATTCAATCAGTGTATAAAATAAGCGGGCACCCGCATTTCAATTTGGTGTGGCAACATCGAAGAATTTATTATATTACAAGTAAGCGCGGGCCTGTTTTCAAACTGCACTGCTTGTGCCTTGAGTTAAGTATGTTCGGGGCTTTTAATTTGTTTATTTACCTACATTATTTTATAAAAAATGTTGATCAAATTAAGGGCGTCCTGGTAAAGGGTCATGTCAAAAGTACCCGAAACCGCCGAGCTTGCATGATGAGAGTTTATGAATGTGGATGAAGCGAAGGAAGTATGCAAAGATCGTGGCAAGTGGAAAGAAGTAGTCTCTGCCTACCCCTCCGGGAAAGAGGCGTGACTTTATGTATGTATTTTACAAAATGATATTTTTATTCTTAATCAAAAGTTGACAAAATCAGGGGTGGTCATTAAATGGAATTGAATAAATTACTTGCACAAATTATTGGCGTATCAGTCTTTTCGACATTTTTGGCTTTGTCTAGTCCAGTGGTTCTTAACCTTTTAGTCATGAGGGACCATTTTACCAAATGTTTGTCTTGCCGGGGACCACCCAGTTAGTCTAGTTACAGATTTAATTTAATGTGATTTTTGTGACTGCATACTTTTTACTAACTTCTGAATTCCTGGTTCAATGATAATATGGACAGGTATAAGATAATAAAAATGTGTTGTTTTGACAAGCTTTTATTTTTGAGGCCTATGGCCAGTTGTGGAAATGACGGTTAAACATTACCTGGGTGGATCTACGTCATTGGTTCGCGTTAACGTTCAGATCAATGACAATGTGACAGGAAAATGATTTTAATTGATAACAATGACAAAGCTATAAAATAAAATTTATTTAATGTTCCATTTAACCACATGAATAAAGCCAATTTTTTAAGGAATCATATTTTTAATCATACATAAGGAACGAAACCCCCGCCCCCGCCCTCGTGCACCGCTTTTCGCCGTCGGACTCGTTTGCACATGCGGGTCGCGTTGTTTCGACTCATTACATCACGCCACATTCGCGGACCACTTGGAATGCCTCCAGAGACCACTAGTGGTCCGCGGACCACCGGTTAAGAACCACTGGTCTAGTCCGTGGAAGATAAAAACGTGGTTATATGCATATTCGCGTAAATCGATTCTCGATTTGACATTTCACATCACTCTTTATTTCAGAATGTCATTGACTTGACATTACATTTGTTTGTCTATTCTGAAATTGTCCGTCATTTTGCACACATTTGAATTAAATTTGTCGTGTATTTGTACAAACAATCATCAGTGCATTTATTTTTATATTTAACATTTAATCATGTCTTCAGCTATCCGTTCTAGAACATCTTTGCTTCGCACATTAATAAACGCAAGGTGAGAGTTTTATTTTCATTGCCGGTATCATAGGTTACGCAACCTTCAAACCAATTTTGGGTGGTTTTTTATCAGTTTTTTGATTTTCACATTTGTTACTAATAATCACCAAAATATTTGTTCTACGATGTTTATAATAAGCGTATAAATAGATGTGATATCATGATTGATACACCTTCGCGGGTGTGCTATATACTTACCTATTGTCATCAAAATTATCTTGACAGATTTTAATAGATCTTGCAATCATGTGCCAGTAAAATTAGAATAAAAAAAGGCGTAGTTGAGTTGCGAGTCGGTTATCGATACTGTTTCTTCAAGATCTTTGATTGAAATTAAGTGACAGTGCCTTTAAATATATCTAGTAATTGTTAAAAACACAGGTAGATACTTGTACTTATTTAAACAATGATTCATTTGTTTACATCATCTCACCAGTGTATTGCACTTTCCTCTCAAGAAAATTTCAAGAGTGTTTACACAGTTTCAATTTAAATTGTAGTAAGAAATCATGTTTAATTTTCAGAATGTACTCTGGAGAACCTGGGTCAGGAGCTGGAAAGGGAGGTGGCGGCGGTGGATCCATCCGCGAGGCAGGAGGTGCCTTTGGCAAGATGGAGGCCGCTAGGGAAGATGAGTTCTTTTACAGAAAGGTTCTAATTTTATTGTATTTGTATTTAACTAATTTGCGTTTGTCTATGTGATTTTACAACTTCATGTTGTAGAGAGTTTTAGAAGATTGTGAAACATGACTTTGAATTCATAAGGCCATAGGTTTGGGGAATGATGATGATAGAATGCAGCTGGAATAAACACAAGGCCTGCTAGCAGAGTTATAATGATTTATTAGGAAAAGCTGTTGCAGTATTGAAATTAATTTTAATATAATTGTTACAGCAAAAAGAGCAGTTGGCAAATCTGAAAGGTCACTTGAACAAGGAGATCGGCTTTCATCAGGAACAAATCAAACGTCACGAAGACGCTATCAGGCGCCACAAAGAGCAAATGAGTGATATCGATAAGAAGCATTAAGTTTAATTATGTCAAGCGTCTAAATTGCAAGCACTTATGTCAAAAGTTGGTAAAAAGTGAATGTTTTATTAAATTAAGAATGTACACCGAATGTACCAACATTTTTATATGTTATGTTCGAATTTGTTTTATTTAGTTGTTAGTCTGAAGTAAAATGCAATTATATGGTCTGTGACTTGATATTTGTGTTTTAATGCTAGTTATAAAATAATTTATAGCTGTAACTTAATCTTTAGTTTGAGGAAAGAGCAGCCGCCACCCCTTGGCGAAATAGTGTATTTTTTATTATTACACATTTGAGAGTAGGATGTTGTTGTTTCATGATGAGAATTAATTTGTCAAACTGGACTAAACTGGTAAATTTTGTTGCATATTATGTTTTAAATTAAGGTGTATCCCCACATGTCAGAGCTATCACTAGAACTTGGCGGGAACATGTTTCATCCTAATTAACATTGAAGCTCTGTATTGAGGGCTGACATGGATGAATGATCTAATGCATAGATAATTTATGTAAGTACAGATATTTTTTGATCAAATTCTCTAAATAAAACATGTTTTTGTTTAGTTCCTGCAATGATAAATTTAGCAAAAAAGTAAGCCTGTGACGTAGCTATGTGACCAGTAACCGAAAGAAGGTGCTGTTTCCTGTATTTATTGTTTTAACGGCCTCTGTGGCTCAGCGGTAGTACGCTTGTCTGTGACACCGGAGGTCCCGGGTTCGAATCCCGGTCAAGGCATGATGAGAAAAGAACTTTTTCTGATTGTCCTGGGTCTTGGATGTTTATCTATATAAGTATTTATTATAAAATATAGTATCGTTGAGTTAGTATCTCGTAACACAAGTTTCGAACTTACTTCGAGGCTAACTCAATCAGTGTAATTTGTCCCGTATATATTTATATATTTATTTATTTATTTATTTATTTAACTAATGTAGAAAAATAAAGTTAGAAACATTGATAGTAGTGTGATGCAAACATATAGACAGAAATTTAAAAAAATCTATTCCAAGGGCCATGTGTGGATTTTTACTAGGATAGGACAGACCTACAGCTGACCAAGGGCGTGACGCAAATATGTTTATTTTGTATGCAAATATTGTCAAATGTCTAACCAAAATGGTGTCCAAATAACGGTATTGAATAGACTGTCCTTGATGAACAAAGGTTGGAAGGAAATTTGTAATGGAACAAAGTGGAAAGGAACTGGTTGGTGTATTAATTGTGGTAGGACCACATAACTAGGAACATTTACTTATTTTTAAACCCCAAAACAAGTAACAACCCTATATTTTGTGGAGAAAGCAGGCAGGTAGGTATACACCGTTAGTGTTATGAGATAAGAAAATAATGACACAGATGGCGCCTGTGTACTCTATTCGCAATGATCGTTAATGTGATTCTATGTTTATCAAAATAATTCTGAGCTATCAAAAACAATATTAACTATGGAGCTATAAAATACATCTGTTGGTAAGGGCTTATTTGTGTCCTGTTGGTCAATGGTCAAAATATTTATAATGTATGTTTTTAATTGTAATAATTCAAGTTAGTACCTACATAATGTGAATGTATGAGGCTTTTCATTATAAAATATTTAATTAAGGAGGCAACTAATTGAATTCATGCATAAGTAAAGTGAAAAGTAAGTGTAAAGACTAACAATTAATAAAATAACGAATGATTAAAAATAATGAACCTCTGCCACTACAATGGCATTGGCCAAATTAAGATTTCTATCAAACAACTTGTTTGTTTTGACGTGTTCAATTGAAAATCTCACGGTCGTCGCCCTGGCAGTATTTCTGTCCAGACAAGAGTCCAAATTTAGACTTAAGTTCATTCCTCGTTTCTCGCGGTAAGTTCCATACTGCACAAGATTGAATGATGTAGATAGCGGGCATGTTTGGATAATTCGGCTGTTTCGGTCAGGTCGGTGGTAATAAATTGGTGTGCGTGACATGGAGTAGGGCTCGGTCCATCGACTAGCGGGAGTATCGGGCAACGAACGAGCGCCTAGCGCGTGAAGTTAGCTGCGGACGAGGCGGGGCGCGCGCCACATCACTCCGAAGGCAGCACCAAGCTACACAACTCAGTTTACTACCATCGTAAATCGACGCCGCATGTCGTCTCGCGTGTTTTTGTTCCCGTGTGCATGGTGTTAGTGGAATAACATAACAGCAAATTGCTTTGTGCTGTGTTATTAGTGCTATTGTGTCACATTGTCGGTGCGAAGGCTCCAGTTACTTTGTTGTGATGCATTTGAGGATATACCTATGGCTGTCGTGTGTAGTCCTCGCAGGATATGTTCGAGCGACAGAGGTAAGGGGGACTGTCTTAAATGCGGCACTCGGCCGGCTTTTTGTTATACCAGACAGGGACCGACCTATGTTGGCTACAATTTGTTTTACAGCCTAAAGTCGCATTGCACACTTGCGTAACTTTCAATGTCAATAGTGAGTAATCTTTAGAACAAGTTTGCTTGAATATAGTGCAAAACCATGTCGCATAGTTGAAGAAACTACATAAATTCATATATTGCTATGAATTATTAAGCATCACCTTGAAAATGCAGTAGGTATAAGCAAGGTAAACAATTGTTATCGTGTCTCCATCGATTGGTATTTTGGTTGGCTATCGGTTTGCTATCGCTTCGTTACTCTGTAAACACGGGGAATGGGAGCATGGTGTTGTATCGCCCACGTTTTTAGGAGAAAGTCGATCTCTGCACCTCTGGCATTGAACAGTGCGTGCATCGTAATTTATGTTGTGAGCACGCAATGTAACCTTTATAACTCCTGTTTATTAGGTTTGTTGTCATTATATATGTTCAGGCATAAACAAACATAAAACTAAACCCCCTATTCATATAAACCGTAGGGTCAGATTTATCTGTGCCCGACTGTACTTACGAACTACCTACTCATTTGTGAAATTCACTATTAATTAAATCAGTAGGTAACATGAGACACCTTTGTACTGCAAGTGTTGGCTTGTTTTGTCAGCAAAATACTTAAAAGAATCAATGTTAAAGTTCCTACGTAGGTAAAAACTCTGAGATCTATTAGCTAACTAAATACCTACTGTCCATTGTTCATTTGCCTAACTAGCGTTTTCATTAAACTGGTTCAAGGAATGGCTCATCAAGGTACCTTCTATACATTACATACCTTAATAGGTAGTCGTTTTATTCTTATCGAAATTAACACACCTAGATAGTTGGTAGCTATAGAAAATTATAGTTAAACTGAAAGTGCTGCATAGGAATATGTCATAACATAAAGTTTTGTTAAAAATACTTAGTTGTGCCGTGTGGTTCCCGGCACCAATACAAAAAAGAATAGGACCACTCCATCTCTTTCCCATGGATGTCGTAAAAGGCGACTAAAGGATAGGCTTACAAACTTGGGATTCTTTTCTAGGCGATGGGCTAGCAACCTGTCACTATTTGAATCTAAATTCTATCATTTAGCCAAATAGCTGAACGTGGCCATTCAGTCTTTTCAAGACTGTTGGCTCTGTCTACCCCGCAAGGGATATAGACGTGACCATATGTATGTATGTATGTATACTTAGTTGTAGAGCCACAGCACGACTACATTAACTAACAGTATAAAAGTGGTAATATAGGTTTCAGAAGTTTATAAACCCGATATCCGGCCCGCTCGAAGGACCATTATGGAGTAGCGGTATGGTTATATCAGCCTGGCTAGATCAAAACATGTTATGAATTCTTTAACAGCTTTGTAAACAAGGGACCGTATACAGGAACAGCCCACTTTTCTTCAAGCACTTGGAATCACGTGAGTGCCAATCTTCAAGATGGCACCTCAGGTGATAAGTTGATAACGTGTTAACAGGAAGCTGTTGCAACGAGGTCGGCGAATACAGGAAATTGTGCATTACTGTACAATAAATTACTGTAGAGATAACATAGAGCATTAAAGCAATAAAAGTTTCTTTTCTGTAAGATGTTTTAAAAAGGTTCGGTAAAAGAGGTGTAATAGTAATTTTGGTAGGTACTTACAAATAAGCAGATATTAGTTAAGTCTTCCTTGATATTTTTCCTACCAACATTATTCTTCTTTCTCTTGGCTTTAGTCCTTTGCATCTTCACCACTCTGGAGAGAAGCCTGGGGTACGTCTTTGACCTTGGATCCTGTATTGGGTGAACGACTCCCGTCGGATCTCCGCAACCTTTGCAAGGGGAACCTAACCCCTATTTGATTGATCATTGTTACACATTATTACCTGAATGCGCAAGTTTCGTCACGATATTTCCCTCTTCGTAAGAGCATCAGTTAGTATTCAAGCTAGTGATATACATGAAAAATAGTCATTGGTACGATTGGCCGAGGTGGGATTCGAACCTGTGTCGTTTTGCACCACACGCATTTTAACCGGACTCCTTACCGATTCGACCACCGACTCTCGATGGAGGATGAAGAAGTGATGTGTCATAAAGTAGAAGATAATAAAAGAGTTCTTTTAAGGAATTACAGTCATGATCAAAAGTGGTTGTATTACAAACCCCGTAGAAAGAGGAAACAGTATATTATGTCAGAAGAATGCAGATATTCAATTTGTTTACTTCTCGGCCTTGACTCGATAAATATTAAATTGGCCGATGCTAGGTCAGGAAGGGATATAGAAGTAGGTGGTAATGACCCTCGCCAGTAACAGGGTCCTAAGGCCACGACCAACGACTTCCTTCGTGTTGTTAGGTTTTAGGACTGATCTTGAAATGGCAACTTCATAGGTTTCCATCTTTGGTCCAATTCTGGTGTTTGGGCCACTTTGCCCCAGTTTATGCATAGCTCAAATAGTCGTTTTTTTTAACAAACAATTAATTAATTATTATCTTGATACTTAAAATACAAGAACGGGCTTTGGGATTAGTTTAATCGATAAAAAATTATAATTTCAGAATTTCATTGTTCTCTACAAAAATACCAATGGTGACATAAATTTCGAAACATGAATGGACAGATTCTGTCTATAAATTAGGCAATTGAAATACAATCCACTTAATCCACATTTTATCAATACAAGAACATAGGTAGCTATCGCACATGTGTACACAATACTTGCCCAATCAAAACGTTATAAAAATATGTCTATAGTAGACGTAGATAATACTTATTCTAACTTTATTGCACCAATAAAATGCAATTATTAAAGGAACAAAAAATAAGAAAGTAATAGCTTATAGGCGGTAATCGCATTCATTCGACTTATGTGGTTAAACCATTTCCCCATGGATTGTAAGCTACCTTAAATTTATTAGATTTTTTTTTTTTTAAATTACGTTTGAATGAAAGTTTTGTTAGCTCTCAAGTTTTTTGAAGATTACGAACCTACTAGGAAAAAAGTTTAACCTTCTACAGTTGCAAAACGTATTTAATTAATATTGTTCGTGTGATAACGAATTTCCCTTTATATATCGTATAAAATCGTATAAAACTAAAAAAAACATATTCACCGCATACCTAAAAGTTGTACTAATCGATAGTTAACTACAAATTGGCAAAGGTACGTAGAAATTGGAAGCAAAAATTGAATTTGTCGAATCGGCAGACAGAACACAAAAGAAATGCCGTGTCTATGCAAAAAGCGGAAAATTTCGGTACTGCGCGGCGCAGAGCAGCGGAGGCAATTAGTCTTGATATTTTGTTTTCTTTTTTTATTTCAAAAATGTTTAAAATAATGCAGCAATAAATATATATATGTTTTAATTTAAAAAGCATGTGTAAGTAAAATATAATGTATTAACGGTTTCTGCGTAGAAGTTAAATATACCCTACGTATAACATTATTAACTTCAATACCTTATATTTAGTATTTTTTCAAATATAAACGTAGGTAGTATGTAAAGATTTATTTCAGAAATAATATTTTTGTTTGGGAAATCAAAATTATAACTACTAGAAGTTAAGGTTACTTAAATTTGTAGTTTTTTTATTTACTACATTCCCAGCTAGTAAGCTTTTTGAAGTTAGTCACGGTAATACTTACATTATTTTATTTATCCCACCAAGCATAACGTTACGTGGCCATCTTTTTTCTTTCTGACTTACACGCAGGAGAGAAGGCGCAAAGGGACCGAGACGTGGGACCCTACGCTATGCTATTGTTATGTTTTTTGTCCCTTTTTGGGTCCAAAGAACTTTTAAGATAACGAGCAAACTTGCTACGGCGCCAGACAATAATCGACTTATCATTAGAATTTAATGTCTTTGACACATTTTTTTAAGAAAATGTAATTCTTATTTCAATCATATGTTTATTGCTTTAAGTTTATTTATTCATCTATTTTAAATAAAATATTCCACACATTCCATAAACAAAGGCATTGATAATGATAACATTGAAGTCAAATAGGAAGATTGTGTTACTCGTATTTATGTTTTTGAACTATAAAATTTATAGATATCAGAAATTGACAGCTATGTTTCTATTGGGCAATGTAGAACTGCACAAGTGAGGAACGTATATACCTACTTCTGTCTTTATTCTTAAGTACTAGGTCCTATAGATATCGTTAAACAGAAAGCTTCACATTTTTTCTTAGAATTAACCACATCTCACTTTTCGAAATGGACACGTGGCCCTTTAAAGTAGCTAGGTAATAGGTAAAAAATGCAGTCCTTGTTAATTTACGGTAATTTCTGAACTACATACACAGTCTAAACTTTGGTCACTTTAGACATACTTTGACGTTGCTGTGAGGTCAAGTTAGTCTCCTAACTTTGTGCATCCTTGCTATGTTGGGTAAGTACTTCATAAATGCACATTCAATTAGTGGACATTTTAGTTGGGATGTAGTTGTAACGGGGTAGTGTAAGTACCCGACTTGTAAGCTAAATGAAGCCGGTTCGAGTCCAGATTGTATACCTGCAATATTTTCCGCGGCTTCGCCCGCGCGAATTTAACTACCTACAAAACAGGTCCCGCTCTCCCGAAATTAGCGCCACCTACAAAACAATATAGGATTAACGCAAATCCCATGGGAACTTTAGAATTTACCGGAATTAAAGTTACTCAGTGTCCTTCTCAAGACTCTTATATACCCAAAATGTACCAACTGCTTACATAAAATTTGTTTCTTGCGATCCTTAGTACAGGCATAAGTAGGTAAGTAGTTTATCTTGCCATATCTTTTATCATTGTTATTATAATAGGCGTTTAGAGATAATCTGGCCTATTCAAAAGATGCTTGTTTATCAAGCTATAGGTACTACATAAAAGAATATATGAAAAAAAAATGTTTATCGAAATCGAAAAAAAAATGTTACAGTTGATTTTTGGAAACGTTTTTTTCAAAAGTCGGTTGAAAAGGTGCTAAAAGCTATCAATTTTATCTACGGCAAAAACACCGAAAATCCTAACGTTCTCAACATACGTATAGTATGTCTTTTCCTCTTACACTCTCGGGGCGTCTAGCTTTAATGGCTAAATGGTCATCAAGGTTTGATGTTCAAATAAAGGTTGGATAACTTGATGATACACAGATAGTGGCAGGAAAGGTCGCTAATCCGACGACTAAGACATTTAATTATTCTTTCCCAGAAAGAGCACTTCTTAAGTGACAGTATTACCACA
Organism: Amyelois transitella; assembly: GCF_032362555.1. NCBI lineage: Eukaryota > Metazoa > Arthropoda > Insecta > Lepidoptera > Pyralidae > Amyelois > Amyelois transitella. Next base: position 2,569,086 of record NC_083506.1, on the reverse strand, counting down.
TTACCTAATACCTATCTTATTAGACAATGGCTACTAGTATATCATGTGGGTGGTGTAGTAATTTCTAAAAGCCATACCTTATATAAGCCTGAAACCCAACGTCCTAGTCAACTGCAGAGGAAAAAATACAAATATCTATTCGCATTGTTATCACGTGTCATAATTTGCGTCCAATCTCTGCAAATTGTTGAAGATGTGCACAACATATAAAGAGTACAGAAGTGATAATTCATTTCTTGCTAAATATTTAAATTTCTTTATGTTCCAAATTTCTCATATTACATTTTCATGACAAGTCAATACAGTTTTTGATGTTATAACAGCCAATGAAATATGATATAAATTTGATATGCTCATATAATAAAATCAAAATTTTGTATGATAGGAATCATCGACGTACCGTTCAACTTCAGAGTAAGCAAAAAAATTATAATATTAATATATTTTTTTTAGTAAACTAGAGATCCGCCCTGGCTTCTGGGATAGAAACCTTCCTCAGAAAACCTTCTTTCCAACACCGTTCAACTTCAGAGTAAGCAAAAAAATTATAATATTAATATTTTTTTTTTGTAAACTAGAGATCCGCCCTGGCTTCTGGGATAGAAACCTTCCTCAGAAAACCTTCTTTCCAACATTTTAAACAAACTTAGGGGGAACAAAATTAGGGGGACTTTATAATGTAGTGATGTAATATGTATGTAGTAATCCTTCTGCACCAACATTTTGTGGTTCGGTGTACGATACGGGTCTTAACTAGACGCATCCGCCTTCGGAGTCCACAATGGATTATTTAACACAAGGACTGGTCTAACGTGACGCCGAGACGTGACATATCTTCGTGGGAATCTAGGTCTAGCCCAGAGCAAGGGAGAGCAAGCCTCGGAGGTGCCGCCTTTTGTGCTTTGTGGTATTTAGGATCAATAATGATAGAAAGAATCATTCAGTGTATCTTTATTTTGCCGCAAAGGTCAACATTATCTTTGTTATAATGTTTTCGGCATGTGACTTGATTGAGTTTTTGGCGGATTTTAAGTGCAGACTTATTGGCGGGAATCACGATCAGCTGATCGACTGCCGCTATTTTCTCACGGTTATCTGTCAGACTGTCGACTTAGGTTATCTGCACAGTCCGAATAAGCGAAAACAACGCACGTACGAAAAGTACCTAAACTTACCTTTTCATTTTGGGAACTGATTTTTTTTTACTCAATAAAATGCAAATGCTTTCGAATAAAGAAAAGAAAATAAAAAAAAAACATTGTTTAACATCAATGACTTCCTCACTAGGCAAGCCTGTGTCGAGGAAATCAAAATTAACAATAATTAAGAGAGACAAACAGTAAAGTTTACCCACTTTTTATTTCTAACTAAGCATCTCTTTTATAGATACGTATTTCGACGAATTAAAAACATAACATTTTTCAAATCAACGAAAGTAAGATCAAAAGAAACTGTAAATCACGCGTAGTTTGTCATCGTTTTGAACTTAATTTGTGAGCACAAAATACTTCTTATATAAATGAGTCATCCTTCCGTCTTCCAGACAGTTGCCGAACAGATGTTGAGACAAAAGATTCTTTAAGATATGATTTATTGCAGAGAATATTGTTGATTTGTACACTAAATTCATAATTATTTTCAAAAGCGTCAGTTCTTCAAGTCCTGAAAGACGTGTAATTTTCAGCTTTATGAAATAAACAGAATTTCGATTCAAAGTTTTATTTATATTCCATCAGCGTTCTCAAATATTTGTCAAGTTCCATTTCGCGGCTTTTCGTTCGAGTTGCTCCAATTACCAGTGGGCTAGTTTCTCTTTAATTGGGTGTCGATTCCGAACTTTATATTGACTTCCAGTTCAGAAGGTACAGTGGACCGCATAAAAATCTACACTTTTCGATACATTTATGATACACAGGTGGTGGTATACCTACTAATTAAGTATGTACTTAAGTAAGTACTATATGGCTGATTTTTGAGTTTATGTAGGTAGGTATTTATCTTTCTAATATTATACGGTATAATGAAGTGATAGGGTAGACTGAGCATAGGATCAAACGCCGTCAGCTAAATTCGATTCCCGAAAAGCAAAGCCTCACATAACAGCTAGTATTCTAAATCTTTAGCAACTTCGAGTACAATGAACTAAGTTACCGCACATCGATTAGCGTTGCCAACAAGTTGATTCGAGTGGCGAATACTCGAGTCCACATCGAGTCGGCATTCTACTCGATTCCGTCCACAAGTTGCCGATTCAGCAAAGCAAAACACGAATTGATGTCAAGCATGAATCGATTCTGAAATAGTAGTTTGCACTTTGCACATCCGTATGTATGGTACCATACGGATGTGCAAAGTGCAAACTAATAGTAAATTAAATTATCACAGAAAAAAAAACCCCTAAAAACCATTGTTTCGTTCGAGCTCTTTCATATTAGGACATTGAGAAAGAGATAGAATTAAATTTCTCTCCGTCTATTTCGAATTGATGCACTTAATTAATAAATCGAGTCTGCTGGAAGAGCTATCTTTAGAAATTACCAGAAGCTTTTGGTACTTCTGTGTACATGAATTGGTAAATAAATAAATAATGTGTGACTGTCTAATATATCAGTCTCATAGGCAACGTTTAGTTGTTTGGCTTAATGATAGAGTTAAGATCCAAATAGAGACAGGTTGCTCATCCACGAGCCCATCGCCTAAAAGAATAATCTCAAATTTATAAGCCTTTCTTTTAGTCGCCTTTTACGACACGAACGAGATGGAGTGGTCCTATTCTCTTTTTTATTGGTGTCGTGTAGTTCACGGCACGGCACACATAAGTATTTAATTTCCATGGAAATGTCAACGAGCATAAATGATGTTTGTAATGAATCGCCGAACACCAATTTGTATTCATTCTGTTATTAATTAAAATCATCACAAAAACAAAAGACTACGAAAGAACATGTAAAAAAACTATTATTCAGTTTGCTCACAGCAAGATTTATATAACAATTTTGTCATCTGTCCACTGCACACTTTAAGTCGGCTATTAATTACTAGTCGAAGCAAATGAATGCAGTTTTTCTTCCTCGTAATTAATCATTGTTTCGTGACTGCGTTGAACAATAGGAATAGAATATTGAGGATACAGAATCGTCACACATAAACCGCGAACTCTTGCTTCGCTCCGTGAGAAATTCCAGATAACGTAGAAAAAAGTACTCCGAAAAGTACTCCTGTTCTATACCTGTGCCAAATTTCATTCAAATCGGTTCAGCAGTTTAGCTGTGAAACCGGAACAGACAGTCAGACTTTCGGTTTTATAAAATTAGAAAAGGTTTATTGAATATTGGATAGGTTCCCTTGCATAAGTTGCAGAGGTCAAGGTTTTCCCAACAAGTCATATATACAAATATAGTAGTCTTTAACCGTTCCCAAGCGATATTTATGCAGTGTCTTACAATCAGTTTGTCATGTGTTTGAGCATTTGAGTCCGACTAACAGATATCTTCATGTGATCAATATTGATGATTTTAAATCATCTATTTATCCATTTGATAATTGAATAAGTTAAGCATTATTGCGCAATAATCCTTAAAATAAGCAATTATTGTAATTTATACATGTTATTATAAGGATTGTGCCAGTGAATAAAATACCTAACACATTTTCACATTTTTTTGTGTGTACACGACTTTTTTTATTTTGGTCGAAATCAATGTGTGTAAGCAAATGAGTGTGAAAGTAAAAATATATTTGGCAAAGATAACAGTCGGAATCATTCAATTCCTGTTCTGTTGATATCAACTGATGTTACTAATATTAAATTTAATTGATCTATCCTGTTTAATTCTACGGGAAAAGATTTGACTGTTCATTCTGTTTTAGTTATTAATTGAACTTCTTTCTATCTAAAACTCAGTGCCAAAGATATAAAAATCACAAAAAAAATTCTGAATGCAATTGAGAATTGACCTTTCACTTTTATAAACACATCAATGATTTATTATAATAGATTCGAACAAAATTGGCGTTGTATCGCTTGACATGGGTAGGCCTATTAATAATTCGGAAACTGAACGGGTCATGAATGCAAATAGGTTAGGCTAGACGTGTTTGTCCCCAAGGTCAATTTCCGGGCTATAATTGGCGGACATGACTCTGGAATCGACTGACTGGACCCTTGACGACAAACTCCTAACATTACGAGAATATGGGATTAATTTAATAAATGATTTAAACTCCGTCAAAGGTCTACAAACTTGCGATTCTTTTTTTAGGCGATTGACTAACAATCTGTCACTATTGAATCTCAATTCTATCATTAAACCATATAACTTCTGAACGTAACCTTACAGTTCTTACGAGATTGATGATTCTGTCTACCATGTAAGGGAATAAGATGTAATTACAAGTATGTATGTTCAATCAATGAAAACATGAACAAATAGTTACAGATCGGACGTGAGTCGCTTGAACTACACACTTGAATATAGTGAAAAACACCAGAATGATGATGATTTACCGATCAAATATTCTTAAAACAAATTAAACTTTTGCATAAGAACCTATCTATCCTTCTGTAATGCCCTCTTCGTAAGGCAATATACCTTATCGGCCCTTTGGTTATTACTCGCATGATTCATGTATCTAGCATCGAAACAATTTATAATAGCTTCTGATCAACGATACGCCCGTAGGTGGCCAATTTATCATAAACAAGCGAGGGAATTTTCATGTAATATTTGGGAGCAGATAAGAAAAATATTAAAGAAACAGCTAAAGGAAATCTTTCTTAGTAAGAAAAAGATAAGAGAAAGCTAGTTATATTTATAAATATAAAAATGAGGAGGATTCTCTACTTGACTAATACTAATACAAAAATATATTGTTAACTTATTGTTAAAATCTCAATTCCATCCTAAAGTCTTACAGATGAACGTGGCCTTTCATTCCTATTAAGGCTGTTAGCTCTGTCTACCCCAAAAGGGACATAGATGTGAGTATTATAAACGTATGTCAAAAAAAAGTTTAAATTTACAAGGTCACGTAAGTAAATTAAGAATACATATATCGCAAAGACCGTGCAAGCCCAAAAGTAAGTATGTCATGGTGTCAGCTTTGTTAAGTTTATATGAAATCCTTCTTTATACATTCAAAATGACGCAATTAGACATAGATCAATTTTCATTATGATCGAACCCGGGTCCTTTAAAAACTTTGCTTCTCGATGCCCTTAAGCATTGCACTATCAAAGTACGAGCTGCGAAATTTCTATTTTCCGTAATTGATCGTATCACAATTTGACCTAAATGTCAATCGGTCTAAAATTTACGGCCATTGTGATAATATTTGGACATTATCATTAATAGACATTAAATTCTATAGTTGACGTGTTTTTGCGTTCCAAAGTAATTCATCACTCGTGTTGTCTGCCGTCGATTATAAGCGTAAGCGATTTTTCAATTAACAATCGCATTTTGCGGTCATGCTATTTAAGAAATCGACACTCGTGTTTTTGACAGTAATGATCGGTCGCTTACTTGTTGTCTGCTCAATGAATGAAATATCAAGGAATAATTTAGCAACACGCAAGAGATTTATTTGATAAACATGAACAATGAAGCGTTTAATTTCGGCGTTCTAAAGTTTGGGAAAAGTGCCTACTGTAGTCATGCAACCAGCAGAGCGTGTGGCGTGGTAAACATATTCGAATCGTAAGCGACCAATGACTTTGAATGACAATAAATAAATCTTAACGTTCAATACGATGTATTGGATAATTTAGATTTTCTGTATGTTCATGTAATTATCTGGCCAGGTTCTGAATTACAAGGCTAAAAAATTTTACCTACCATACATACCAAACGCTTCCTCTTGTGTCCGACAGCGCCCCTGAAAACGCAGTAATTACGGGGGTGACGGGCGTAATTTCGCACTAACTGCTCTATGCGGAGATTTTAATTGCGTCGCCGTCGCGTTATTAATTAATGTTATCAAAATTTTGCACTGATTAGCTCAGCTTTGTTTTATCGATGGATTACCACGGTTTGGTTACAGGAAATTTATTTATATTTACAATTTATTTTTGATCAATTCTGAGAAGAAAACAATCGGTAATTAAAGTGGATTTGTTAAGATTCTATGGCGTTATTGAATTAAGTAGAAACCATTTCGATATTATTTTTTACTAAATATGACTGTGTCTTGGGGAATAGAAATCAGTAAACTTTTTTCTTAGGGTGTTCAGTTCATAATGACCCTGTTTTAATATTTTTTAACGGTTATCTAAAGTGCGTCCAAACATCCTTTCAACCATGTATTACCTAGTATATTATGTAGCTACGTATACCTACGGATTTGCAGGCTTTCGACTGACCTATGTAATCCTACAAAATCGAGGATATAACCCCAACTGTTTTGTCCACGGCCACATAGTAATTTGTCAACGTCGCTCTGCTGATGGTAATGGAAATTTAGTGTCAAGGGGCTCGCCCTTACCAATTTATTGATTCGTTGAACATTTTGAGTGATTACCTAAAAGAAGGTTGTTAATTGACGATATCAACGAGCAAGTTTCCAGAGTTTAGAAAAGGCACGTAAGATAAGTAGTTCCTTCTTAAAGTTAGAAGAAAGGTCTGGCAAATAGATGGACTGGATGTCTTTGTGGGTTAGTTATTCTGCAAAGGTTGTAGAGTTAAGACAAGAGTTAACCTGAATTATCCAATCCAGGTTCGTGAATATACTTCGTGGAAATACCTTGGGCACATTTTTGGAGGTTAGATCGCATTCTCAATTGACGCTGGAAGGATTAAAATGATAGTTAGAAGGAGACACAGTAATATATTATAACTGGGAGTTAGAAGCCGCTTTCGTTATCAGAACATTTGGAGTTTCCCAGCAGTGGGCAGGTGAACCCTATTCCTCATAAAATTCATATCGCTTGATGATTGAATCTGGCTGCGGCTGGGGCTGGGAGCGTCGCACCAAGTGTCAATCTGTGTCGGGGTTTACTCCTTTAACCACCTCCTACGATATCCATTACCACAGTGAGAGTATAACCTCTTTTTGCAACCATGGCTCATACCCACCAAAACTATTCTAAAAATATTTATTTTATTTGGCTTGACACGCTTTGGCGATAACAAATTATAATTATATAAAGACTAGAGGCCGCCCGCGACTTCGTCCGCATGGAAACCCTATCAATCCCGCGGGAACTCTGGGATAAAAAGTAGCCTATGTGTTATTCTGGGTCTTCAGCTACCTACATACCAAATTTCATGGTAATCGGTTCAGTAGTTTTTGCGTGAAAGAGTAACAAACATCCATACAAACTTTCGCCTTTATAATAGTAGTAGGATAGAAGTAGGATTATATCTGAATGAAATTTTAAAAATAAACACTGGCAACACTCGTCCACTTAGTGAGCTACAGGCACAATCCTTTTCTTTTGACAGTTAATGCTAATTGCTTCTACGAGCAATTTGAAATACACGCCGCTAAAAATATAACTGTAATTTTCGTTCAGTATTCGGAGAAGGAATTTTTCTTGTTGAGCAAATGAATTTTGCTGGAAAAGCTTAATTAAGTTTGAAATATTTTCTTTTTTTATAAAAGTAACATTAGGTATAAATATTTTGTAGTTTTTCTTTGACATACAATATTCTTTTCAAATAGAGAAATGAGCGTCTGTGGTCGAACGGTTACGGCACCCGAATAAAGTAATGTGATGCATAGGTTCAAATCCCATCGTAGCATTCTTTTTCGAGCTGTGTAAGCCGAGGCTCTCGTTATTTTAAGCTAAATGCAGCCAATTGCACCAGGCCGAACATCCATACATATCTTTCAAGCATATAAAGCATTGGTCAATAAATATTCAATCATTATGGATTATATTTGTACTGTAAGAAGGTGAACGATGATTTTACTTCTTTTTAACCGACTTCAAAAAAGGAGGTTCTCCTTTGCGAGTATTTTGCTCTCAACAGCTATTCTAGAAGCAAGGATATAGGAAGTTTGTCCTTTGTGATTGTCTATGAGCACAATAGTCGGCCTGTTTCGCGCTAACAATTAAGAACAAAGCATTTGGTTGTAGATACGGAGTACCAACCGGCGAACTATAACGAAGCTATAATAGCTATTTGAAATTATATTTGAGGCTGCAACATTTGATGTTTTGCTCGTCCACACTTGCTCAATATGAGAGTAATATCAAAGAGAGATAATGTCAAAGAGTATTTGTTTGTCCGTCTTTCACGTTAAAACCACTGAACCGATCTCTATTAAGTTTTGTATACGTATAGTGTGGAGTACGGAGATGAAAATAGGCTATAGCTTTTCACGCGGACGAATCCGCGGGCGAAAGTTTAATCTGTATTTCAGGATATGACCCTGTATCGCTCTCGCGTTTTGACATTGGAATAAGCATTTTTATTCGCAATACCGTGATCCCAAATGGGTTAGATTTACCTGTTTGTAATTAAATACTTTCTTCTCTGATAAATTGTGGTAGGTAGTGGTGGATACCTGCTTCCTCCTTAGGGACAAGGAAAATAGAACCACCGGTAAGGATAATGAAGAACTAACTTTTCCCGGATGTATTTTATTGAGACCGATTGATTCTAATAAGAATCTGATATCAAAGAGCAAGGGTTATTGCAATAAGAGATAAGTGTTTAAGTTATTTAAATGAACATGAGTAATAACTTCGGATTTGCCTGATGTTCACGCTTCCGGCGCCTTCGAGTGCTAGCCACAATGACAACGAGCGAGCGAACGTTGTAACGCGAACTATAAGCTAAGCTATAAACCATGAATTCAAATGTGGCTCCATATCCTACATTACGAGTAACTAGCAGTTAATTAAATTATTTTGGTGTATTGATGAAGTCACGTGGATTCAAATCCTACGTTATATTTAAGAAAAGCTTTGTTTGAGCAAATGGCTTCATTGTTTCACCTTTTATCATACATTGCTGTGCGTATAATAGTTTCGTTGTCTTGAATTGTAGTGCCCTACCGTTGTTTTATGCTAACTTGTAATAATTATGATCTTTAAAACCATTTATGTAACTGATAATAAATATAAAAAGAGGCGAAACGCTGCTCGACTGAATCGCACGCTCGCTAGCGGTGTAGCCTACGCTTTACACTTGACTCATGAGTCAGCGGGCTGAGCAGAACGCGTCGATGCATTTCTAAGTTAATTCATTCATTCATTACAATGTTGCAATTTATGATGAACTATGCTTTGGCGGGTTTCGCTCTCGTAGGATTGACTGAAAATGATTTCTCACCGGATGCCTATGAATTTTGATAGAAATTAAACAACAATATATCTATGTAGGTATACATATTGTTGTTTGTTTTCTATTAAAATTCATTAGCCTGTTAATAGCCGTGTGAGAACCCTTGGTGATGCCTTGTTTCAAATTTTAAAATAAATCAATTTTATTCTTATGTTTTCCTATGTTTTACTTATGCTATTTTCTTAGAAGTAATAAGCATATTAACCGCTTTTTAAAAAATCTTTACATTTTGTTTGCCGAGATGGTTACCACGCAGTTGCGCAAGTTACATAGGGTATATATACTTAAAGAAATATTTCCCCAATACAATATTAAAAATTATGACTGCCAAATAAACTGTGAAATAGATCCAAAGTTGTGTCTTTTTGTTTGTAAGTTAGTTTGTATGTTTGTTTTCAGAGCGAAAGTGACAGAATTATCAACTAAAGTGCAGTTTAAAACTAAGTTTATGTAAAACGAGGTGAAAATATTACTTTCTTCTCAGTGAAGCACTAAAGTACTCTCTTCTTCTTACATACTCAGACATAAGTACATACAATCACGTCCTAAAGCCTAAAAGTATTGAAAAGAATAAAAGGCCACGTTCTTCTTGTTATAAGTATTTAATGGGAGTTAGGAAAATATTGATTACTAAATTGATCAAATATTTATTGCATAATAGAATAACCTCAATATTAAAAACTTTTATATATTAGAAGTATGCAGAATCGTGGCAAGTGAATAAGTGACACTTCTGCCTACCCCTCCAAGAATGCCTAACCATATGTAATGTCTGTATAAAAAGTAGCAAAATTATCATCAGTTGCACTTTTTCCTTGCACATATAGTCGCTAATTGACAAAATTTGTTGATGCGCAGTCAGCTGGAACAAGCAACATTGTAAGCAGTTTGATGAATGGTCACGGTCACGCCACGACATCTGAATCAAAAATAAAAGGAATTATTTGCATGGCTGAGCGCGAATGAATGTATTTCCACGAGTTATTGAGAATAGTCATAAGATTGTCATTGTCACGGAAGACAGATATAATACAATTTTATATATGGTCCCAGTTAAGTGCAAGTATTCAATGCCCTTCCGGCGGATATCAAACGTCTCCCAATAAAGAAATTTGACATAAAAATTAAAGAATGGCTAATAGAAAGATGTTTTTATAATGTAAAAGAATTTTTGGAAAGACGCAACCTATAGACATTACTAGTATTATAAAAAAATATATATTTTATTATTATTGTTATGGACCTAGTATCTGGAATTTTGACATTATTGACATGATTTTATAATATTGACACTTATTCTAGCACAAATTAATAAGAAATTATAATCTGTAATATATTTAATATTTGCATGCTATATTTAAGCAGAACATGTATTAGGACTACAATTTACTGTGACATCTTTTATAACCATGTTTTAAGCAAATAAATGAATTGAATTGAATTGTATATTTCTTGTTTACGGCCTCTGTGGTGCACTGGTAGTACGCTTGTCTGTGACACCGGAGGTCCCGGGTTCGAATCCCGGCCAGGGCATAATTAGAAAAGAACTTTTTCCAATTGGCCTGGGTCTTGGATGTTTATCTATGTAAGGATTTATTATAAAATATACTATCGTTGAGTTGGAATCTCGTAACACAAGTCTCGAACTTTCTTCGAGGCTAACTCAATATGTGTAATTTGTCCTGTATATATTTATATTATATTATTATTTATATTTAGATAAAATAGGTGATATGATGGGGTGTGGCCTCCCCACACCCCATTGCTGTGTAAATAAACGCTTTTGTTTCTGACAAGAGGCGAAACACAAAAACATATATTTATATAATAGCAGCATATCAAACTCCAGCAAAGGTCAAACGGCCCTGAAATATAATATTGATGAAGAGATAGGACTGTCGTCATGCGTACCAAGATGAAACGTTCCGTATTTATTGAATGAAAACACTTATCAGTGAAAAAATAGAGTATTACTTATAAGATGCCGTGTGGTTCTCGACACCAATGAAATAAATAATACAACCACTCCATCTCTTTCCCATTGATGTCGTAAAAGGCGACTAAGGGATAGGCTTACCAACTTGTGATTCTTTTTTAGGCTATGGGCTAGCAACATGTTACTATTTGAATCTCAATTCTATCATTAAGCCAAATAGCTAAACGTGGCCATTCAGTCTTTTCAAGACTGTTGGCTCTGTCTACCCTGCAAGGGATATAGACGTGACCATATGTATGTACTTATAAGATTATTGTATTTATATATTTTTTTATAATAAAAGATAATATTTTAATCATATAATTTAACTAAACTTAAAATAAAACTACCTAATTAAAATAAAGAAAAATAAACCATAAATTAAAAAAATATTATGTATTTAAATTTGGACCCCTTGTAGGGTTCTATTCACGCAGGCAGCATTCCCGCGCTCTAAATATATAGGTAATATAATTTTATTTGCAATATGATAATTTATATTATATATGAAATCGCAGATTTATGCCCCTAAATATAAATATAGAATTATTTCAGGAAATGTATAAAATATATGTTGTGCATGTGTAATAATATTAATTCAACTTTGATAAAAAAAATCAAGTACTTAATAATGCCGCAATATAACACAAATTATATTTATGAGCGATTTTCCTCATAACAATTAATTAATTTACAGCTACACCGGTATCAAATTGTTAAGCGATTAATTAATTGTAATTTTATAATTGTCAATTGGCTACCAAGACGATGAATCACGTTTATATCGCGGCACTTTCACTACGATTAGGAAATACAATGTTCACAGTTTTCGTAACATATTTATGATGTTGAAACATGACATTTGTTTTGGTTTTTGAGGTGTAATGAATTACATCCATTTATTTATAGAGTTCCGGTGACCGAGTATTAATGGAACATTGTTAGAAGAGAATCATAGAAAATACTATGTGTCCCGAAAACGCTGTTTTGCCATTATAAATAATTTTTAAGTAATTTCTAGTAAAAAAAAATGTTACATCATCATACCTTACCTACAGCTCAACGTGGCCTTTTAGTTTTTTCAAGACTGTTTGCTGTTTGCTGCAAGAAATAATATTATGTAGATGTATAATAAAATTAAAAAGCAAGTTTGCAAAATATCCAGATCCGTGATATAGACAGATGCTGAACTCTGAATATACGAAAAGGGTTTTGTTAACCCCTCTTCAAATGGAAACGTAAGCTGAGGATATGGTGATGATATCCAAAGTGGCTGTTGGGCTAGTCCTAACATAAATGATCGGATTTGAATGCTTTGACCCAATTCAACCTACTGAATGGGATTGGCACTAGCATATCAAACGGAACCTTTGCAATATGAGAGAAAGGAGAATTTTACATGACAGTACCTACACTATTTTATGGATAATTTATGTTGAAAATCAAAGGAATTGAAATTGCACGATGATTCGGTAAAATTTTACGTTACCCACAATTCCCATTTTCCAGTAGATTTTTTATTGAAAATAGTATTAATATTTTAAGTAATGTTTAAAATGCCCCATAATGATGAATTTAAAAAAAAAATGAATTTGAAGTTACATGTCTGTAACACAGTGTAAGAATTGAACAGATTTACCTATAACAATTACGATTCCTATAACAATTAACCTGGATAATTAGCAAGTATTCCATAAAGTACGAACGAAAGAATGATAAATATGTCATGTACCTTTAATATTATTGCATAATCGACATTAATCGCTTTGATGTAACAAATTATTTCGCAGTAAAACTGAAAATCGTATTCTCGTAACAATAACAAGAATGTTGGGCAGTTGGGACGCTCACCTTGGGTTTTATGGTCTGTTATATACAATATTTATTTGTCAGCGACTCGTCTGATGGTGACTTCACACTATCAATGTAGTGTTGTTTAAACGTAGCTCAATTATATATTTATTTAAAACTATATTGCACAAAAAAATGTACAAAGGGGGGCATTGGGATTCTCTACCAGTGGACCAAACAGAAAAACTTTAAATTGGTCTGCATTCTGTTAAATACATACATTACTAATAAAATACAACAATACATACAAGATTCATTAAAACATAAATATAAATACATATGTACATATAAAGACATATTTACATATAAATACAATTGTAGGTTAGAAGAATTTGAAAATAAATGTTTTTTTGATACGTATAAGGGCTTGAGAGTTGATTGTCATATCTATGATAAAGCTATCGATATTTTACCTTTCGTATCTTTAGCTATTCTTGATCATCAGCATCATCATTTCACTTCTCTGTAGTGGAGTCTAATGGCTGCCTGAAACCACGATCCGAGATTGAGTAAAAGCGACTAGCGTATCTCCGCAAACTTTGAAAGGGATTCTAACTCATATTGATTCATTTATTATAATTTTCCTTTAAAGTTTTACTTAAAAAACCTCTACTTGTTTCAGGTACTTATTTCATGCTACCAATCAGGGGAAAGTCAGGGAACAGGGGCGATCACAATCTCCCCTACATCGCAATGTAACTGAGCACTGCACAACTGAATGGAATACCTACACGATAAATAGAATATGAAATGCTGTCAGTCATAAATATACATAGGTATTAAGTGACAGTCGTATTTGTCGGAAATTAAGATCATAAATCTATATAGTAAATAAGGATTATGATTTAGACTTGATACTGATATAATGTGGAACATAATATGCGTATCTACTATCAGAATATAGCTCTGACTAATGGCGTTAACATAGTAATATTCGCTTATTTTTTGTCAATTTAGTGAAAAATCACTGTTCATTTTGTGGTTTACTCCAATTTTAATTTTGACAACTTTAATGCCCAGCAAGAAACTAAGATGACCCTGAGTTTGCGCATGTAGTCCCAACTTTCAAAAGCAAGTTTCGTTTTATCGGCAATACTTACGGTAAGTCGACAAGAAAACAACTTAAATTGGAAAGTTCGGTTTTGAGCTGTAAGAACTTTCAATGAGTTAGCGAAGGTTTGAAAGTCTATTATATACATATATAAGAGATGTAGTTTAATTAACCTCCAACAAAAAAGAGGAGTGTTATGTTTGTAATTACATATATGTATAGTCTTATTTCTTTGCATTTTATATTAAATAATAATATATTACAAAAACATAAATAAAATAACAATAATTGTTAAATAAACAATATTATGGATTATGTATTTGCATTATTCGCACGCAAGAAAAATTGCCGTTCTAATTGCAAAGAAAAATCTTCGAGAAACAGCATTAATTCAACAAAACTCTGTCAGAAGTTTAATTACACAAAAAGCTGACTTCAGCCCCTTGTCCAATAACAATAAAAACCAACATGGTATAATCCTTTATTAGATCTTTATCTTTTTATTATCTTACCTTGTTTGCTATCTTTGTCTTGCATTGTAGTGGTTCGTTATGTGTGACAGGGACAGATAAGTTATCCAGAATCGATTACCGCTTGGCTTGGCAGGCTTTGTCGTGTTTTACCAGGGGTTGAAGAAAAGTGATTAATCGGCGTTTTGTCGCCTTCACGGCGTTTGTGCCACCTTTGCCTTTGTTGCACAGTGTAAGTACTTATGAGCTTGTGATGTTATAGTAAACAAGAATAAAATTAGTAGACCCTTTTGATACAAGAGTTTGATACAAGATTTCATACAAGAGTTTGATATAAAATTAAATCAAATTATATTCCTAAAGAAACTCTAAAAGGCAAAATTGTAACATTAAATAAATTTAGATATTTAACGGCGACTAAGGGATAGGCTATTAAACTCGGGATTCTTCTTGTAGGCGACAGGCTAGCAACCTGTCACTATTTGAATTTTAAATCCATTATAAAGCGATACAACTGAACTTGGCCTTTAGGTCTTTTCATGATGGTTTGTTCTGTCTTCCCCGCAAGAGATATAGACGTAAGTATTCGTAAAAAAAGGTGTCTCTAGAAATACTGACAAATTAATAACTTATACTTCTAGTTTTAATATAGATTGTCTATTTCGTGAAAAGTTAGATATGATTGTGTGTACAATTACAAAAAAGAAAAATGAAATTATATACCACAGAAAAGTCAATGCGAAATATATGACGACACCCCTTTTTTCAACTGCCCCATTTTTGCGCGATAAAAATGGCGTCGCGCGTGTAATGTTACGGGGCAGGGCATCAAATTTTACTTAGCAAGCGCTTGCCAGAGGACTTTTATTATCCCCATGTCTATTTACAGAAATCTGTCTGACTGACGATTTTATCTTCCATTTTTCGCGTCCGTGGAAATTTCGGGATATAAAGAACTTATAAGTTGTTCCATTCGTGCATTAGATTTTGCGAAAGAGTAACAACCTCACAAACTTTCGCATTTATAATATACATAGGCAGTAAGATAAACTTCCTAATAATATATCGACCAACCTTATAAAATTGACCGTTGTCCATTATATTCTGTGCCGAAGAATAAAAATTTGATCGATTTTTTGTTGATATTTGGCTCCATAAATATCACCAGGCCCAGGTGAATGACATTGATGAATTGTAAAACGAAATTGGTAAAATTTGTCACGTTATTTTAGCTTTTTTTGTTGTGGGATAAGGTGGAATGGAATTCATCATTTTTATTTTTAAGGTTAGGAATGTCATGATGCCATCAAAATTATAATAAATTGCTGAAACGAATCACCGTTAGATGATCTTTTTGTAGCAAATATTATTTTAATATTCATTCATTCATATAGTCATGGCTATATCCCATGCGGGGTAGACAGAGCCAACAGTCTAAAAGAGACTGATAGGCCACGTTCAGGTGTTTAGCTTTATGATATAATTGAGATTCATATAGTGACAGGTTGCTAGCCCATCGCCTAAAACAAGAATTCCAAGTGTTATACACTTGGGATATGCCTATCCCTTCGTCGCCTCTTACGAAACCCATGGGAAATGAGACGGAGTGGTCCTATTCTTTTTTATGTTAGTGCCGGGAACCACTTTATCTAAATTAAATATAGTTGAACGTATTTAAGGTGACGAGTACTAAGAGAGAAAATACTTCATTGAATCAACATACATATGTATATACGGCATTTTCTTCAAATAAATTGACTAAGTAAAATGTTTCAAATATATTCTGAGTACATCATTCCTTATCAAGTTGCCGAAATATCCCGGGAGCGGTACAGGAAGATATCTCGGAGTAATGGCTGACATCTCTCACTGGGGCATTGTTCGGTGTTTATCGACTTTATCGACTGTCTAGGCTGATATTTATACAACACTATCCAAAAAATAGGGCGCTGCGAATTACTTACACCCCAGTAAGGGATAAAGACTTGATTTATAAGAATTCTGATTCTAGATTATTTATTTCCTTATGGGAAAGGCTTTTAAAAGAAGGATTCTCCTTTTATGCGATGGACTTGTAACTTGTTACTATCTGAATCTCGATAATATCATTAAGCCTTCGAGTCTTTTCGAGACTGTTGACTCTGTTTACCTCGCAAAGATGAAAACGTGATGCATGTTAAAGAGAATGCTGCTCTCAGTTGGTACTTACAGTTTCCCAATGTGGTGAGTTACGTCGTTAGAATAACGCGGGGTTGGTAACTTTGCTCTAAGGTTAATCAAATTTACATCTCAACTTGCTTGTTACGCAAGGATTCTAAGAATAGCGGTATAAACAAATAATACATGACAAAAAAATGTAAACTCATCATATATGTATGCTTGTGCGCTTGATTCGCACACGCAAGTACGGTCACGCACGCTCGCTCGCTTATCGCGATCATGATGGTTTACGAGTATATGCGCATGAGTTCGCGCCACATAATAGAGGAAACTTATTGGTTGTCTCGTTGACTTGGCTAATAATATAAACACACAGGTACAGCCGAAAACGGTAGATCTAAGATTTTTAAAATGTTATTTTAGCATGTGCATTTTACAAAGTGGTTTTTCAGTCTTTTCAAGACTCTTGGCTCTGTCTACCCGGCAAGGGATATTATATATATATGTAGATAGATAGATAGATATGTACATGTGTAGGATATGTACATATGTAGGTGTAAGTAATGCCTTAAAACAAATCTTATGACCACTTTCCATATTTCCTTTATTCTAACTAACTAACCAACCAAAGCGACACAAGTTAGAATTAGCCTGATTTCTGATGCACCACACGCGCATCCCTGATTCAATCTGAGGATGTGGGACACGTGCAAGGAATATGATTGCTGGTTCATTAATGTTATAATTAAGCCTTTTGTTAAGTTCTCTTGATTGGGAAACGTGCCAGATGGTGGAGATTCTGTAGATATACTAGAATACGCCCACGGATCCGTCCGCCGATCTTAACAATACATATAATCACGTCTATATCCCTTGCGGGGTAGGCAGAGCCAACAGTCATCAAAAGACTAAAAGGCCAAGTTCAGCTGTTTAGCTTAATGATAGAATTGATACCTACCTAAAATAGGAATCCCAAGTATAAAGCCTATCCCTTAGTCGCCCTTTATGACATCTATGGGAAATTGATGGGCTTATTCTTTTTTCTGTTGGTGCCGGGAACCAGACGGCACACGGCAAATTGATCAATCTCGACAATCGCTGTTCCTGTGGGAATTTCGGGATTGAATTCTCTTAATCTTCATGGTGATTTCCAATCTAGACCCGACTAGGTCTGGGCTTTGCGTTGATATGTTAGTCAATCAGTCAGTCAATGTCCTCTTATTAATAAGTTAGACCACTTCAATACTCTACATATTATGAAGTACTATGACTTCATAATATGTAGAGTAGTGAAGTGGTCTGTTTGTATGTATGCGTTAATCACCAACAGTTGTGAACGGATTTAATTTCTGTTTGAAATGTTGGAAAGAGGATTTTCTGAGGAACGTTTATATCTATAAATGCTATGCGCGCGAAGCCGGGGCGGGTCGCTAGTTAATGATGAATAAGTACAAATATTAAGTACAGACGTAAATCCATTGGTTTCATTAAATTTATTTGGACAAGGAAAGTTAGCGAGCTGTGTAAAGTTGGGATTTCTGGCTGAAGGGAGCATCCCCCGGGATGAAAGTTAGTGAACGATGACAATCTGAAGATCGCGCTGATCTCCCGAGATTCCAAGTTTTGTTTAACTTTATAATTATAAAAGAAAATCTGGATGAAGTTTGATCTATCGGTGGGGGCGTTGACTCGGATTTTTTTGGTTTGAAATTACGTTCACTTCGGCTACTTTATAATGATTTTAACATGTTATATATTATAAGCATACATACATATAATCACTTCTATATCAGAGACACATAGCGACATATAGACAGAGTCAACGGTCTTGAAAATACTGATAAGCCATGATCAGGTGTTTGGATTACTGTTAGAATTGAGATTCATGTAAAGTGACAGATTGCCTAAAAGAAGAATCCCAAGTTTATAAGCCTATCCCTAAGTCGCCTTTTACAAAATCCATTGGAATGAGATGGAGTGGTCCTACTCTTTTTTCTATTGGTGCCGGGAACCACAATGTACTATTATATTATAAAGAAAGACTTTAAAAAACATGGTTCTCAATAATTTCAAAAAGCTTACATGAAGGGGGGTAACTGAGGCAAATTATTATTAAGCCTGTAAAACAGAGGTGTTAAGTCTTTAAACATGTCTAAGCATGTAATGTTTAATAAGGTAAAGATTTATCCACAAAGCTTTTATTATAATCCTATACCCCACTGTATTAATGACATGTAATGTAGTTCTTATAGTCAGTATATAAAATTCTCCCTTCAATAATTATGTTATAGGTTCCAACATTATTCTCAAACATTTTTCAAAGGCAAAATAATATTACTTACCTCCCTAAGGCTCCCTTATTTCAACGCTATGTCAAAGTCAATAAATTTCATAAGATTACAAGAAAAGCGTGGAAATATTTTGGCCCATAAACTGAGCCACTTTTGAATATCAAGGATAGTTTAAATAAGAAATTAAAATCTACAAGTCAGTCATATCTTCGACCAAACCTAAGGTCTAACCATTTTGAATAATTCACACAAAAAAAGCAAATTCCGACCAAAGCATGTCCTCCGATAAGTAACTGTTTACACGCAAATTGGATGAGAGGGAAATCTCTGCATTAAACAAATCCTACTTCTTCCAGGCTACAGTCCCGATAACACCTTCACCGCTCTGGAGAGGAGCCTGGGGTACGCCCTTGACCATGTAAATCCTGGTTTGGATGAGTCAGGTTTTTACACGAAGCTTTCATCTAACCCCCGCATCCTTTGCAGGGGAACCTAAACCTGTATTGAGTCATAATTACACATCCAGTTATCCGAATGTGCAGGTTTCCTCGCAATGTTCCCCTCACCGTAATGCACTGTAGCATTCAACTAATTACACACACATACACATACACATGGTCACGTCTATATCCCTTGCGGGTTAGACAGATCTAACAGGCTTGAAAAGACTGAATGGCCACGTTCAGCTTTTTGGCTTAATGATAGAATTCAGATTCAAATAGTGATAGGTTGCTAGCCCATCGCCTAAAAAGAATCCCAAGTTTGAAAGCCTATCCCTTAGTCGCCTTTTACGACATCCATGGGAAAGAGATGGAGTGGTCCTATTTTTTTTGTATTCTTTTCTCTTCTTTTCTTTTTCAACTAATTATTTCATTTCAAACATCTTTGACAATTAACAAAAGACGTATATGTAACAATGTTTACATCCTACATCAAGTGTTTCAAATGTCTGTTTGTTTCATTAACTCTGCCTCGCGGCGTTTCCCTATTTTCCCCGTGACGATGGCAATGTAATTCGTCCAAATAGCGTACGTCATCGGAATGACGGAAACCATTGTTATTATGAGAAAAGTCAAGAAATACCATGCATTTTTTATTATATTTGCCGCCAACACGTGCTATGAGTTTGGGTAATTACATATGAAGGACAACGAAAATAGATGTATGACTTCAATTGACAGCGAAATAAATATGGAGCGGGTATCATTAAAAAAAAAATTGTAAAATAATTTAATTTAAGGTAAATATTTTTCTTGTTTCTTACTGCTTACCATGATTTTATTTTTTTACTTTCGGCATTCATCAATCTTTTTATGCAAGCTCCGGTTAAGGGTACGCTTGGCCTGACCTTAAAAGACTTTACAAGAATGGTTATAGGTACGTACATTACATATATACATATAACTACTTGCATCATTTAGCTAATATCTACTTCCTTATGATAATTGTTGCCGTGCAAAGTTACGTAGTCTTAGTCTTCTGTTTTTCTACGAGTAAAAGGAAAAAGTAATGTTACATACACATCTGAAACTTTCAGGCGAATGCCATATGGATATTTGTTATGAACGTAACGTGTGGTTTCCAGCACTTTACATAAGAACCACTTCATAAATCTTTCCCATGATTGTTGTAAAAGTCTTTGACTGTTGGCTCTGTCTATCCATAAGGGATATACATACATACATACATATAGTCACGTCTATATCCCTTACGGGGTAGACAGAGCCAACAGTCCCGAAAAGACTGAATGACCACGTTCAGCTGCTCGGTTTGATGATGGAATTGAGATCCAAATAGTGACAGGTTGCTAGCCCATCGCCTAAAAAAAGGATCGCAATTTTATAAGCCTATCCCTTAGTCGCTTTTTACGACATCCATGGGAAAGAGATGGAGTGGTTCTATTCTTTTTGTTTTGGTGCCGGGAACCACACGGCATAAGGGATATAGACGTGATTATATATGTATGTATGCAATGGAATGACTTCTCGAAATTCTCCATGGGAACGACGCTTATATATAAGCTAGCTATATATAAAAAGTAATGCCCGTTAATACTACGCCTGTCCAAGACAGATAAAAACTGCTCGACCCCCACCATTCGTCAGATTCCGGTCACCAGGACTAAGACGAGCAGGCTTTTAACTATAATAAGGCTTACAGGATAATTTATTACGATTTTCGCGTTTTTATGTTATCTGTAATAAAAATAAGGAAACCCAAGTGCCGTTTTAGTTTTAATTGAATTTTGTTTTTAAATAAAAGTAAGTAAAGTAAACGAAACGAAATTAAATAAGATGAATAATTAAAAAGAAATGTGCAATTTGAGGATTCATTATTAAAAGCTTATTTATAATTTTAAATTGTGTACAGGAGTGCGATAAGTATAACTCGAGAACAGTTTAAGAAGCCTATAGTTACCAGAATAAAAGATAAAATGTCGTCCAAGACCGTTACATATAACATGACCCTCAACTATATTTCATGTCGTACATATGTTCGGGTCATTAGAGCCTGTGACGTAATAAAGTTACGGACTGTGCTGCTGAGATCATTGCCTAGGGACTGTTAAATTAATTTTGTTAATAGATATTTAATTACCCCGAAGTAGTGGAAAACATAGCTATTTAACTTGAGTACGTTTTCCGCAAAGGGCTTGGGGAATTGTGGTTGAGGAAACGCGTTAGTTCAAGGGCTTTTTATTATGTGGTCAATTAACACATATGTATATATGTACTTATATATGTGTACTTCCTTCTTCTACCAACCTTTCTGTAATATGAGGCATATCACGAGACGTATGCCGAGTTTTTGCCTCTAAAATACAAACATAAATAAAATCACGCCTTTTACCCGGAGGGGTAGGCAGAGACTACATCTTTCCACTTGCCGCGATCTGTGCATATTTCTTTCGCTTCATCCACATTCATAACTTTTTGCCATGCCAGGGTGCGGGGGCTTGAAAAGTTTCTTATATTCTTCATGGTTATTAAAGTTATTTAGCTAGTATTTGGATTGATCGAATATTCCTTTTTGACCTTTACAAACTTTACAATTTATTTTATCCAGACCTATTTGCTCAAAAATACTGTTCGACTGCCAGCTGACCCTGCTTTGTAGTTTGTTATCTAAAAAACTACAGAAATTTGCTATGAAGGTATCATACAAATCTCCATTTGAATAGATTTAGATGAAACGTTATCAAAGTTAATATATGTAAACATTTTACATATAGGGTTTATTAAGTGCGGGTCATCTTATTAATATTTTACTATATACAGACTTGGTCACAAAATAAGAATACTACAGAATGTTTAAACAAAGTATTGAAGTTATTTATTTAGTAATTTGCATGTTAGTCACACAAACCTCACAACATTTTTTAGACCTGTTTCTAGAGTACCAATCTTAGTTTCAACTATAAACTCCTAATCAAGTGTTGTTTAAAATATTAAACATCATATTTCGAATTCTTTATCAGATTCCTTGGTGTTGATGAGAAGAGAGATATAAAGTTAATTTCTATCCCCTAGTCTTAGTCCAGGTTTCATCCTCACCTCTCTATAGAGGAGTCCAGTGTGCGCCTTAGACTATCATCCTGGATTAGATAAGTCAAGTTTGAAACAAAGCCACTCCTTTCCGACCTTAGCAACCTTTGCAGGAAAAGCTAACCCACACCATAGTTACACGACCAGTTGCCTCAATGTGCAGCATGTCAATTCTGCTATTTTATTTTAATCCGAAACGGATCTGAAACGCATTGATTACAACTTTTGGTATTCTACTAACAATTTGTCAAAACGAAGCCGTAACGCATTGGTTCCGCAGCCGAAACGGTTTGGTTGTCGTATTCTGCTAAAGGACACGTAACCTTCCGTTTGCCGTTCGGCTATTATTTCGTATTCTGATAAGTTTTTGACAGTTGGTCCGGCCGAAACGCAACGGTTCTGCATTGGTTGAATTGTCCAAAGTTACGGTTTTGCATCGGCAGCAAATAACCAACCGCTTTCGTTTCATTTGCGTTTCAGCTATCAACGTAAAGTTACTGGAATACCGTTTGACAATTAAACGCAACTGTAACCAAGCTGAAACGCATCCGAACTGTTTCGGTTAACAAATAGCAGAATTGGTCTGCAGGTTTCCTCACGATGTATTCCCACACCGTTAGCACTGACACAAAAAGTGCAGCTGCACGTGGTTTTCCAGTCTGTTCCAGACTCCTGGCACTGTCTACCCTGCAAGGAATAAATATACGTTATTTAAGAATGAAAAGAGTCATTGGTACTTAGCCGAAGTTGGATTTGAACGCATGCGCATTTTAGACGTGCAACTTAAAGGTTTGACCACAGACTTTCTTGTAGTTCAAATTCTATGTTCTATTTATTTTATGCAAAAGTTGGGTTCTTTTGAGGACGCTTGTCGCTCGGTCCGTGACTAATTTAATTAAGAAGTTAAATATTTTGCACAAACTTGCCTTTGATGTGAGAGTAGCTCCTAGGTTGTGGGTCCTTCATCACGTTTCTAGATAAAGAAACCTGAATAGATACTCGTATCTGCTTTAAAAATAAAGACGTTTAATAAGACTGATTTAGTTTACATTTTGTAGTTGATAATAAAAAGTGACCCCTTAACATTTAAGAGTTATCTATTAAGAGGTTAATTTACTTGAAAAAAATATAGATTGTTTATTTTAGAACGACCAAGGATTAAAAATATAATTATTTTTAAACTTATTGTGACCTAGAGTTATAAATATGAATAAAACGAAATG
This sequence comes from Amyelois transitella, assembly GCF_032362555.1. Taxonomy (NCBI): domain Eukaryota; kingdom Metazoa; phylum Arthropoda; class Insecta; order Lepidoptera; family Pyralidae; genus Amyelois; species Amyelois transitella. The sequence continues at coordinate 2,545,227 of NC_083506.1, read as the reverse complement.
AGCAGGTATCGTGGCTATTGAAAGATGGTCTCTGCCTATCTACAGAAGGTTTTATTTACTTATGTAATTCCCAGATTGAATTTTTTTGATGCAATAAAGTGTTATAACTATCTACCTTATTACAGTAATGGAGTGGCATAAGTGGTAACAATTTCTTAAACTTTCTTACAAAACAACATAACCCTTCTCATGGTTCAAAACCAACCGATAATTCCTAAACAAATGTAAACATTGATTGTAATTTACTTCGTTCACGGAATTTATGCTCAAGTGATAAATAATGCATGTGTATCATTGAAGAAGTTTGTTGGCTTCGTTTAAAATTCAGTTTCGCTTCAACTTTTTACGAATTTTTAATTGCAGATTTACGTCGGGTGATTTGCAAAGTTTTAATGATAACTTTTACTTTTAACGGCCCAAATTAAATCTGAAAATGTAACACTCGTTTTGTATTGTGTAGATGTTTTGTGAGGCAACTTGCTACACAGAAATCGGAATTATACCTAATTGTTAATATGCTTTTATAAGCATTTAAATCAATAATTAACAAAAAAAAGGAACAATAAATATTTTTAATATACAAACAATTAAAGCCATATTAAGTGAGTCTCACTTATTAAAATATTTAAAACGAAAATATAACAATTCTATTAGTAATCAGCCGAATTAAACCTGCATTTGCAAAGTCAGCAAAAAAGAGCTAGAATTTTCCAATTAAAAATGTGACTGAATGACTATAGTAAATATTAGAATGTGTACGAGATAAAGGCATCGATACCGCTGTTTTAATTAAAATGCAAATGCATACTGCTGAAGTTCTGTTTGAGCTTTGTTCTCATAAATTTTCTCCATTTTCTGCCAAAAGAAAAAAGAAGTTGAACAAAGAAGTTGTTTGAGAAGAAAATGATGACATATTGTAAAAAGGTAAGGCTACGGTGGGGGTTTGTCCTTGTAGATCAAATCATTATTGTTTATATATTTATTTTATTTTATTGAATATCATCTTTTTTTCTTTCTTTTTTATAAGTAGTTTTGTTTGAATTCACTATAGTGAAGCAAAATATTGACTAAAGTATACTTTAGTCAATATTTTGCTGTATAATTATTTATTTATTGATATATTTTTGTACGATCATGGAAAAGAAAATACAACAAGAACTTTGACTAAGGAGAAATTATGTACAAGGGCACTTCATTTCTATTATTATTATTTGTTCTCTGGCTTATTTGTTAATACAGTCTTATTAAAGGATTCACCATTATTGAGACATACTACTGAGCGTGGCCTTTCAGTCTTTTCAAGGCTGGTTGGCTCTATGTACCCGGCATGGGATATAGACGTGACAATATGTATACCTTACACCATACCTATCATAACAATAGACAAACACTATTACATGCAGCATAATGTTAGGACGGTATGGCTGACACATTCGTTATGTTAATTAAGTGGCTTTACAGAGGATACATGACAAGTGCATGACATTATTACAGTTCGCAGTTCATTAAACTAGCTGTTGCCCGTGACTGTCATCTCTTGGGAACTTTGAGAAATGTTTATGCTGTTAGTGCTTTTGACACGATTGGAAATAATTGACGTGAGGTCACTTAACATTTGGAAGATGATGGTTTTCTCTTAATATTTTTAGCAATATAAAAGCTTAACTCTCTGCACGTAGCAAAGACGTTTTTTGCTTCTATTGACAGATTTTTAACATGAAAATTATACATACATAGACTAGAGGGGTAGGCAGAGACTACATCTTTCCACTTGCCACGATCTCTGCATCCTTCCTTCGCTTCATCTACATTCATAACTCTCTTCATGCAAGCTCGGCGGTTTTGAAAATTATCTTAAAGATATTATGGATTATGAGTAATTCTATACTCTAAACGCCGTAATCTAAACACCTAGAATGACATCGAAATTAATGTGCCCTAGAGGTACCACTATAGGAACCGCCAAAAGAAAATTTGACCGTTTCAAAAACTACTCTAAAATCTCCTTTTTTAGTAATGAAAACCTAATTAAAACAAATGAATCATGAAAATCACATGCCATCCATCCAATCAGTTTTAATAACAGTGAAAGTTAAAATAAATTAACTGCAAAAATGGAATCGATTCCCAGCAATCGGGTGCCGATTATTCGATTACGCAATTCATTCAGTTTTAATTGCATTTCAATGTAAAGTTCAGATTAGGTGCTCATCGAGTGCTCTCCACGCTTTTATCGGCTTTTATTAATTTCAAGGGCGGTCGACCTTTCACGAATGCTAATGAGAATTTCTTGACTATGTAGCGATTAATTTAACCGTTTCAGACGAACGACTAACCGTTTTATGAGGGCAATGGAATTCTAAGAGCATTGTTGAATATCTTTGCAATGTCAATTTAAATCTGCTCCACTTCCAAGTGTTGTTACGCTTTCATTACAATTCTCTTTTGAAACTGAATATTATATTATTCTTTGTGAGCTGAAGTAAGGAAAATTTTAAGGAAATACCTATTACACGTAATGTTACTAATATTGTAAGATAATTTTCTAGTTGTTTGTACCATGAATTTATCTGTCGGTATACATAGGTCAAAGTAAAGTTTATTTTTCTATTACCTCAAAATCTCCTCTGGTTATTCCTTTAGTATTAGTCAAAACTCATCAAGTTAAATTCCGTTATGAATGTGCAAAAATAATAATATTTCAATTTATTTTAGTACTCATTCAATTTATAATTCAGTTGCATCAGATATAACTCCACAATAGCCAAGTTTACATAAAGAAATCTCAGATTTCCAGAACTATAAAGTGAAAACTTGGAAAAAATATAAAATTAGATGTAAGTCGAAAAGTTCCCGGGCTGGCTCCTCGCCAACTGAATGTGGGAGACGGACATTTTTCTCTGTTTTTCATAACTTGAACTGCACCTATAAATTTGACTTATTCCACTTGATTCGAGCAGTTAAGCCATGTGCATTCTGCATCCTATCATTGTTTAAAATAAACAAATGTGTATTTATAACCCGAATGTTAGAGTATGTCTGCTTTTTACGCGTTAATTGCGTTTGTGTTTATTTAATTTTTATCATTGTAATTCTGATTTCGCTTGCATGTTTAGTTTAAGCGCAGCCTGGTGTAGACTATTTTTCGTTTAAGCTGTAGGTACGTGGCTGTATTGCTGAGTAGCACTGACTATGAGGGATAAAGTCAGGATAATAATATATGTACGTTATGTTGTCTTAAGGGCTGTCACTAACCTGCCACTATTTAAATCTCAATTCCATTATTAAGCCATACAGATTGACATTTGACTTATGGCCGTCAGTTCTGTAGATAGGTTGTTTGTATGTATGTTGCGCATAACTTCTTTTTTAACTTAGTTCGTTCATTTCTAACGTAGTTACTTAATTATCTAAACGTTTTTATCTATTTACCACATATTATAGAGAATACGTCTTCATATCTGTTATCATGCCGAGTCAAGGCACGATTCGACTTCCGAGTTAACCCCGCGATTAAAATACATATCGATTCACATTTTGTAACAAGGTTATCCCCACATACAAAGCTCCGATTACATGTTCCGAATCGGAATATTCTGGCGACGTCTCTGGCATATCATCCGGACGTGACTCGATTCAAATCGATTTATTGAAATTGCCCGTGGCTAGTCGACATGGTGTAATCAAATCAATCGATTCCGATTTTACTTGTCATATGTATTTAGTGCAGACTATCGGAAATGTGATTTGTTAAGTATTTATGAAAATACTAGCTTTTCCAACCTGGGAAGAAAGCGACCTTTTAATCTGCTTGTACAGCATCTACAAAAAGTGATGGAGTATAATACTATCTTAAATGATTCTCTAAGCGTTTGCCCGGTTACTTAGTGACCTCATTGGAGAGGAGAAAGTGGACCCCCTTTTTCTTCTCCTATGCTATTAATCCTGGATTTGGTAAGTCAAGTGTTTACTCGTAGCAAAAAAAAATATTATTTTGGTTTGTAGCTTTCTTCTGTGGTTTAGGTTACCCTAACAGATTTGCCCCAAATTTCTACGGAATCGGGAATTGACAGGATATTTCGTATTACTCAATTTAGTATACCTATAATTAATGTACTCAAAAATGCCAACTGGTATGCATTGAAAATGTTCATAACACTTCCGAACTGTCTGTAGTGTTCACATCGCGATCGAAAGCCATTAGCGATGAGATATCGATCCTGCGGGTAGTTGAAGGTTAGCGTTGACATCATTATATAATAGGTCGGGTAATTTGAGATCTTAGCTTTTGACTGATATTTTTTGCTGACGGCGGTTGGAGCACTCGATGAAAAGAAAGTTTTTTTCTTTTTTTATTAGTACTTATTTTTTTGTCTGTCACCATTTGATTCTCAATTCCGTCATTAAGCTATATAGCTGAACTTTCAGCAGTTTTTTCAAGACTTTTTGCATAGTCTACCCCGTGAGGGATAAAGACGTGATTTTATGAATTAACGGATAGTTTTTCATCGGGTTCATTAACATGAAAGATGAAACAGCGTGTCAAATGTTAACAAGTCCATGACACCCAAAACTTCCCCGCAAATTGGATTTGGGTCGCTCAGAATTTGATCAATAGAAATGAAAAATTAGCTTCGATTTGCGCCACACTTTTCCAAGAAAGCATTCTGACAGTGTTATCGATTGAGGGCTCATTTACTCATCGCATTCAATACGACGCCACGGCGTTATTACCGGCGTAATTGGGAGTTGTGTCTTGGATGATATCTGGTTCATTTTTCACAATTATTCGTCGTCTGCAGGTTAGATTGTGCTAGAAATTTTGTGTAGTTATGACTAAGATGACCTATTAATTAAAGGAATTTTGACGACGCCAAGGCATTATCTACGCCACGGCGTATCATTTGTCTGTACTGTTTGATTGTGCCAAAAATTTTGTATTTTATTTATTTTGTTTTGTTTCAGTCTTTTCAAGACTGTTGGCTCTGTCTACCCCGCAAGGGATATAGACGTGATGATATGTTGTATAGCTTAATTGTTGTGTCTTAGATAATTTTTGATTCATTTGTCACAATATTTTGTATCTTGAAAGATTGATTGTTAATTTTGTAAAGTGCACGTAAAAGTCAGTAAAATAAGGTTAGTAGCATTCCGAAAGTAACAGATTATTTGATAGCATTCTATGCAAATCTGTTGCGCAACATACTAGAAGAATAAAGATAAATGATACTGACATTGAATCAAGGCGTAGTATACAAATCTCTCTCTCTCATTTTGCGTGTTCTCAATTCCACCCTCTGCCACTATGCTTCTGAGCCTGGGCTCCGCTTTCCGAATTTTCTCCACACTTTGTCTATACTAAAGCGTTGTCAGTTTTGTCACCATTAGTCAGAATATCGTTTGATAATTCTTTAGCAATAATTAAAGATTTGTATGTAAATATGAGGATTGTTTTCAAATTCACACTTCAGTCATAACTAAACCTATCCTACCAACAGGAACCGTTCACTTCAAAAAGTCCCACCGCTATAAATCGATTTAGCACCTATCCCCGACCTATTACGTCGTAATCGAATGCCACTTGTGCAGTAATAGAACAATCGAGATCACTCAACTGGCACAACAACATCTCTACGAGTTCATTCACACAATTTCATTAATACTGCTCCATATATTCATTGATGTGACATACAATTTATGCATAAATTGCATGGAGTTTTTGCATTTTTTGCTTCGGATATGTTCACTGTAAATAAAAGGACAGATATTTCCAGTCGTCATACGGCTAATGTAAAAGTGTTCGATATGAAACAAATTTTGTTTTTGTTTTCAAAGCCTCAGGCGTTTTAAAAGATAATCATATAAAAGTTTTGATTATAATACTTTTGACAGAATACTCGGTTACCGTAAAAAAATTTAAGACTAAGAGTTAATTAGCCAAAACAATATAGGTAACCTTACCTGTGTTTATAAAAGTGGTAAATAAAGAAAATGTGAGTGATATAATCTATTAACACAATAATGTAGTCATCTGCTCAGACAAAATACGCGGAGACTTACCGAGCAAATGTAGACTAATATAAAAGCCTGTGATAAATAAAACTATGTAGAGACTGTAAAATGCGTGTTTTCTACGGGACACGCAGTGACAGCGGCCTGACGAAGGAAGATAATTAAAAAGCTTGGACTGTGATCGATGGACGGGACAAGTCTAATATTCTCGGCTAGTTCATTTACTTTTCCACGGAATATGTTTTGTTAAATCCTGTTTGGACTATCTTACTTGTAAATGTATTTGTCATCCAAGTAAGATATCATATCACATCATATTGTGGTTGCTTTTGTTCTGTATCTCAAAAACGTTGTATTTGTTTATGTATATCTTTAAAAAGTTGTGTGAGTGGAGTACACGGCTATCACCTTTTGCATCATGTCTCCTACCTTGGGTCTGCTGGAAGAGATTTCTTTTGAAATAATGTTGTAATTTTGTTTCTTGTGATTATCAGTCTCGATGTTTTCTGTGTACCTACATAAAGTAGTAAATAAATAAATAGTGAGACGATAAAAGATACAATTATTTTTCCCACTTGTACTCGTATCTGTCTTCTTTAGTCTCTCAAAGGCATTTCCCTCTGTATCTTATAAAGAAACTAGATACCCCGGCAAATGTTGTCAAAGTCCGGCATAGTCGTTTCGGAGGAGTACGGGAACGAACATTGTGACACGAGAATTTTATGTTTAAGATATTATGAAATTTTAATTCAAATAGACTTATTTGTATTCTGTGCTGTTTTCAAGTAGGTCTTTAAATAATGTACCCTTAGTATGTTTACCCTCGTCCTAAGTTGAAGTTAGGTCATGTTTCTTGGAATACGAACCTAGTTACTTTCCTATTGAGGGATCGGCGAAAGTTGATCCCGTAGTTAGAGGGTATCCTGGGGTAAAATAGTATCGATTTCTACCGATTCTAAGTACAATCCATTCGTTTGAGATCGCAACTTAGAACAGTTAAGCGAAAAGTCTGGTTTGAAAGTGGTTTCAACTTTGGAAAAGTGAATTAACACGTACAATACAAGTCAATTGGCAGCTACAGGTGTTGTTTATGTGTATAATACTGTATTGAGAAATAGTCCTTGGAAATGATTCTTTTTGCATCATTCTGACTGCATTATTGCATACTATTCTGAGTGGTATACACACTTATTTCGTTTATTAAGCCGCGCGCTTTACACTACTTCGCCACACAGGCTTTCAAGGATAAATAAATTAGAGTTACTGTTCATATGACAAATGATAAAAATGACAGCAAAATGGAAGACATTCCGGTATATCCTTTACTGACTCCATATAGTACCTATTGGACAGCTAATAACATGGGAATCAAAACCAACAGCACAAGTTGGTGAAACGAAGAAAAAAGCATATTATAGATGTGAAAAATAACTTTATTCCACAAATAGAAGATCACAATGTATTAAAAAACATAACCGTTTAATTTCTATAGAAGCATATCTTCTGTAACTTGGACCACACCGTTATTTAATTCCAATCCATTCGTTAATTCAGCAGAACTCGATCTGCAGGATTATTGGCGTTTTGACAAGTAGCCTTGGGCGGTTTCTGAAACTCAGACCACTTCGATTTATAACCTCAGCTCCTTATAAAATTTTAGATCTCATTCTCCTAACAAAATTGGCTAAGTAAAATTTTGCTGACCGTACGTACTTAAAGTTTAACTAACTTCGAAAATAAAAAAGTAAAATGTATTTCATCTTTTATCATTGGTTTATGACGATTTACATTCATGAAAAGAACGTATTTTTGAAGTGTGATGCCATATATATCTTCAAAGCGTGACGTCACATTTTCAGCAGTTTTGTTTTTATAACATCTAACTACTCATCAACTTATGAACTATTAAATAATATTTTTTTTCATATTTTAACCAGCTACAGTGTGCCATATGAAAACAAAATTATGAAAATCTACTTAGAATATAACGTCAAAGGGGATGGCGACACTAATTATTAATATATATGAGATTATTACCTATATCACTGAAAAAAATATGGAACCGGTTCGATAAAAGATTTAAAAGAAAGAAACTGATCTGTTTGAAAAAGGTACATTAAGGTAATTTTCAATTTACCAACCTTTATTAAGAAATATAACCTTTGACATTAAATGAAACTTAGTTAACGTTTCTTTGATCATCTTGGTATTGCTTTAGAGTATTATTAATTAGTTGGTTAAATATCAAATTATATCCTTTAAATAACAAGCTTGAAATGTCAAGATTCAATATTATTTTGTTATTTTATAAGTTTATAAACGAAAATTTTTTGTACCTAGATATATTGTTAACCTTATTTTATTGCAAAAATCTTTCATCTGATAAAGGCCTACCACTTTTAGAAGGGGGAAGGTTCATAGGGGTATTGATTGCTAATTTTATCTAAAACAACTGAAACCATAAGACGGTCTAGATTTTCTGGCGACCCGGAATCTCAAAGTATAAAGTTGGACGTGATAGAATTCAATTTGGCGCCAACGCCAAGAAGTAACAAAGTTGTTCAAAGCAGGATCATAAAATTTACATGTGCGGACGGTCCCGAGCGACGTCTGGAAAATAGGTTAATTTTGAGGACGCCATCTATTGGCGCAAAATGTGCTGATGGTTAAACTTAACAGTTTTTAACATTTAAAGCTTCGAGTCATGTGACATGGATAATGATTTAAAACCTATACATGTAAGTGTAGTCTAAATGTCCAAAGATTTGTCATATAAAAAAAGAGAGGTGAAAAGGAGTACAAACAAAACTCAACTAAAACTAAAAAAATTAAGTGATAAGTATTGTTTTAAGCATCTTTGCTCTGTGGCGTCTTACCTTTCTGAAGTGAAGTCCGCCTGTGTCGGTCCGATTTTGACCATAAGGTTCTATAGAGAAGTTTTGTTGCAAGTTTAACAACTTCTTTCAGCAGAACTTAAACGTACTTCTACATTAATTAAAGCACGGCACGTCCAAACAGCACCATCCTAATCATATGGCCAAGCTCATCAAGTTATATTACCTCTGCGGTATTTCCAGAATGTGAGAGGTCACCAGCAGGCCTCAACCCAATAATTTGCGGCAGAAGCGCCATTTCCGGAATGCAATATCGGAGGCATTCAAAATATCGATCCATTTCCTATGGCATCTGAAGGTCGAATCTAGACGGGCTTAGTAACTTCTGAATGGTAAACGTGGTCATAGTAGCTACGGTGGTCCTGCGGTTAAATTGCAAGGGTTCGAATCCTATCACTTATCAATAAGTCAGTCTTGAGTTACTTACGTTTATTTGGTTAAGGTCAAGGAAAACATCGTAAGAGAAACGTACACATTTAGGAAGCTGAATGTCCAATCATAATCCAGTAAGTCTGTGGTGTTCACATATACGAGAGTCGTGGCGTGTAAAAACCTGACTTATTATGTTACTCTTTTATCATAGACAATGTGATCATAAATTTGAAATGCTCGCGAGTTTACCAATTTTTCCAAATATTTTCGCACTGTTTATTGTTACGCTGTCAATAAACATCTTTAGTGAAATTCGTAGTGAAATAATCGTAAATCCTGATGTCAAAAAGACTATTTCTCGATCAAAACAAGTAACGAATGATAAATATATACTCAGAGAAACAGTTTTACATGCACATTTCACGCTTCATCACCCATCGCACTAATGATTTGTGCGCGCCTTCAATCATAAGGATTACTTTTAGTATCACGCGATATTTGTATGTTTCTTTGTTCCTTGTCACGTCTGTCGGCATCTTGAAGTTATGTCTGCTTCATATTCATGAAAATATGAAGATTTATCAAAAACATGAACATACAACAAAGACTACATCTTTCGAGGCTACGTACGAGTACTTCTGATGCTTCGTTCACATTTTTAAAGTAAGTAATAGTACCTAAAAAGCAATGTTTATTGGGTAACAACAAAGTATTAAATGGTAGTTGCTGGAGCCTCTTTTTGAGCAAGCTTGTTAATTAAGGATAACCATAACACAATCAAAATACATTCATAATTAAATAAATATATACGGGACAAATTACCCTGATTGATTAGCCTCGAAGTAAGTTCGAGACTTGTGTTACGGGCGACTGAGGGATAACATGGGATTCTACTTCAAGGCGACAGGCTAGCAACCTGTCACTATTTGAATCTCAATTTTATCATTAAGCCAAACGTGCCTATCAGTCTTTTCAAGACTGTTGGCTCTGTCTACCCAGCAAGGGATATAGACGTGAGTTCAGTTATAAGTTTGAGCTTGTTTCAATACTTAAGTCTAATCCTAAAATAACTATCTCCCCGCCTACACTGTGGCTTATATATTCACATGAAACATTCAGCCTCTTTTGTCACAAATGCTGCCATATATTCGTTTCGCTGACAACCCTAACACAAATCGCCCCAGGGCTGCCACAGAATAATCTTTAAAGTGCCATTTCGCGGGTTATGGCGGTTTTGAGGTTATTTTATACAACATTGCTTCGTGTACGAGGTACTTATGAAATTGTGTTTTATTCATATATCTTGTGGAATAGGATATAAACCGGTTTAGATGTATTGCATTTTATGAGATATATCATGAAAATAAATGTTGAGAGGATGAACGAAAGCAGGTTTTAGAAGCAAAATACAAGGTAAGCTACGAATAATAATACTATTAGCTACGAATAATAATACTACGAAGCTATATACATATAATAGCTACGAAGAATAGTATTATATTATACTATTAGAATAGTATTATTATTCGTAGAAGGTAAGTGTGAATGGAAATGTTGAATGGGGGACGCCTGGAGAACGAAATTAGTTAAAAAAGAGAACCCTTCACCTGATTAAGGAATCAATATGGTATCTATTCCGACTAGCTTGTATGAAGAGATTGATGAAAGAAGTATGAAGATGATAAATTAAGAATGAAAGTATGAAGAAAAAAAAGTATGTAGGGAATGTAGCAAGTATAAAGATTTGGTCTCCACCAATTATCTGAAAAGAGGCGCTAGCAATATAAGACAGATATAAGTTGACAGAAAAAAAATGTAAATGGTTATGTATAAAGTAGGTAAGAAAATTAACAAGCATTTTAAAGTCACAATTTCCTCATTCCCATGATAAAACATGAAACACCAAGACGGTTAGGTAAATCAACAAATAGATATTAACAAATAAGACTTTTAATAAGTTTAGGAGTTAAGGCCACGTCTCTCCGAGTTGTAATTGTTTAAGTGGCCCGAATAATTGTAGGTCGACAAGGCAAAGATCGTGGTTAGGTAAGTAATTTGCTTAATTAGACTTTCGTTTTCAGAAATATTTGGAGGACAAATTAATTTTGGAGGGATATTTATTTTTGGCATGCGTACCTTAAAACAGTACCCAATTAAAGTTTTTTGGAGCAACTTGGGATTCTTCTATTAGTCGATGGGCTGGCAAACTGTTATTTGATTCTCAATCCTATCATTGAGCCATACACGTTAATGAAATGAATTTGTCTACCGCGTAAGGTATAAAGTAGTAATAATAGGTTTATATGTAGACATTGTTGCACGCGGTATATTTTTGCGAAAGTTTATGTCTAAGAATAACAATTTTTTTTAAATAAAAAACTATTTCAGCAGCCTTTTTACCAAAGGTACTTTCATGTATAACATTATGATCAAGTTTTTTTATACATTCGTTGGAGTTAAAATTACTCTTTGTAATACATGGGAGCCAACCCCCATTTTTATTTTTATGTACAGTGTTATAATGTTTCAATATTCAAGCTGATCACGATTGCATGCTGTATACTAATACAAAGAAACTTATAATTAACGTTTCTTTTGAATTTGACAGGTTTTTAGGTAGATATACGATCAGTTATGCGCTCACGCACGAAATTATTGTTTGGTTAAAAAACAAGTATCGACAATTGAACCAAAAAAAAATATATCAATCAAAGCATTTTTCAGCCAACGTTTGATAATAAATTCATTTCGCTGAATTACAAATAAACTTTCTACGATACAATGCTATTACAAAAAAGAGTATTTATTTGTGTGTGTTAGTGGAAAACGATTAAAGAAAATATATAGAAATACATAGAGACATATAATCACGTCTTTATACCTTACTTATTTATATATAATAATAATAAAATAATTATATGTATTCATTATTGATAACACACATTACATTGAAAGCATTATGAAAGATCAAGTCAGCGGACTTAACTAGCAAGTTATGATTTTCATATTGATACATTATAAGAGACGTGTAAAATGTGTGCGTTTTATAAGATATGTTTGTTTAATACGATATTTTCTTCCCAGTAACTTATGAAGTTTGGGTTATCCAATTTCAATAACTCATAATCTCTGTTGCTACACAACCTTTGCCGCTAATATTACTAAAACAACAGTGTGGCCTGAAGGATTAGCGATACAAAGGGCCCCAGCCCTTAAACTGGAGTCTTGACGGATGAGGTCAGCCTGTATATATACGTCTTAATCCGCCCTGTATTCATAACACAGAGCACTGAACACCGCCCCAGGGGTCACCCTTGCTCTAAGTCCCATACTGGAGAAAGTAAATAGTGAACACGAAAGTCTCTTTGATAAATATGTTAGCTTTTGATGATGTTTATTATATTATATTATTTATAAACACCTAAAGTAAACATTGTACTGTCGTGTTCTTGACATTTCTTTTTAAGGAGAAACAGAGCATAATATAAAGCCTTCGTAAGTATCCGAAAGTCAGTTCCTTGAGAAAGTGCGATACGAAGGGCTTCGTCAAGGTAGAATGAAAAGGACGAATGAAGAAGTTTACTAGTCGTTGCAAACTCGGCAGCGCAATGACCAGAGTGCGAGTTTAACTCGATCTAACGCGTCGAGCAAATTATCACGAATTTGTATGGAATTGCATTAGTGCCATCGCGTTACCACTAGGTGGCGTTGAACAAATCACATACAAATTCGCGTTTACTTGCTCGACGTGTTTGATCGAGTAAAACTCGCACTAACCCCTCGGATCGAACTATCTGTTGCGCCCGGGAATTATAGGATTATAGGAGCCGCAGCTTCCCCCGGGCGAATTTAGCGCCACCTACAAAAAAATACAGGTTTTTCGCAAATCCCATGGGATCTATTGTTTTTATGATAGGTTCCCTTATGTCCTTCTTTAGACTTACGCGAAAATTCAAGAAGATTGGTTTAGGGGTTAAGACGCGAAGAGGTAACAAACAAACTTACTTTTCGCATTTGTAATATTAGTTGGGATTGGGATTGGCGTAACGGAGACCTATGCCAAAAAAATGATGGGATAGCAGATATATATTAACAGTTATCCGGCTTTGACGAACGGATCTTGTACGACTTCAGTGCCACCAGAGCCTACTGAAAAATCTACCTCAGTTTGGACTAGGATTGAGCATATTCTCTTAGTCGCTTCTTACGAAAAAACAAAGAAATAGAAGTAGTGGTCATAATCTTAAGTATTAAGAACCACAACACTACAAGTGTCATGACTTAAGTGAGAGTAGTTTATTTATATTTCAGTTCCACTTAAACTATGACAGCATCTCTCAGCCTAGATTAGACCTAGAATAACAGTTCTTGACCTAACACCTACACCTTGTCTAACATTTGAGTGTAGTGCTTGTGTGTCTTCTGCCAAGATATACGAAAGTGTTAAAAGTTTTACATAAATTTAATTTAACATTTAAATTTTTGTTAACATATTAAAATTGCGTTATTTATAGGTAAAATAAAAATTATTTCAATCATATTGGTTTATTTGGTTGGATTTTTTTTTAAATTGAAATTTTCGGGAACCAGTTAAAATCGGGTTAAATCATTTTACGACTAGTAATAATGTACACAATTAAAATAAATAAATATAAATGGGAGAAATTCCATATATTGAGCTAGCCTCATAGTAAGTTCAAGAGTGTTCTGTAAGAAAACGGTTAACATTCAACAATGAATGCTAAATGCAAAATAATTTTATTTAAGTTTAATTTAGGAATTTGAATTTATTTTAATGAGATATTTTAATTATAAAATTGTAGTGTGTTGTATAAATGAAAAATAATATAACAAGACATTTTGCGCTGATACCCACGTTAGCTTCCCCGTTCCAAGTTAAAAATACTTAAACAGAATTAAATACGAAAACATTTTATTTATCACAAAAACAAATGTTATTCACCTAACCGTACGAAGCAGATATTTTTTTATTAACACTTCGTTATAATATTTTTATCAACGTTTTCGGTGTGGATACCCTTTGACATTGCGACAAATATAGCAAACTATTTTCAAGAAATACAATAATTTTAATTGGGGTTTTTAAACAGACACGATATTGTTGTTTTCATTTTTGTATTTATCCTGTCCCAAGTGTTTAAATCAATTTGGAATTCATGAAAAATTCATTAATAAGTATATCATCAATTCAGTAAATATGCTGCGTGGTTCTCTGGACCAATAGAAAAAGAATAGGTCCTATTATTTCTTCCATGGATGTCGTAAAAGGCGACTAAGGGATAGGCATATTATATACTTGGGATTCCTCTTGGGCGATAGGCTAGCAACCTGTCACTATTTGAATCTCATTAAGCTAAGCAGTTGCGCGTGGCTTTTCAGTCTTTTGATGTTCGTTCTGTCTACCCCGCAGGGGATGCAGTTATGATTATATTTAGATATTAAATACTATTTCATGCCCGAAGAGATAGGCAGAGATTTAATCTTTCCCTTTGCCAAGGTCCGTAAATACTTTTCCAGAAAGCATTAGTGACGTATTTTATAAAATTAATTATCAAGCATTATTAAAGCCCATTTTATAATAGTAATGAATTATTTTTATTTGTTTCAGGTATTTATACTTGAAACTGTGCAACGAAAGCTTCAATGCCATTTTGGATGTGGTGACTAGAGCGTAAACTACTAGACTTCTACATATCTATAAATATAGTATACTCATAAACTTATATAGGGGAAGTATATGTCCATTATTTGAATTTATGTAAGAACATTATTTTATTATTTCTAATAACACAGCGACTTGCAGCTTTTTTACTTAATTATCTAGTTCCTTTATTGTTTGCCGGTTGACTGGAGGATATCCTTTCATGAGATAAGTCCGCCATTGTAACTGATTTATTTTTTTATAACTTTGTACTATTTCTTGTAACTGTGTAAATTTTTGTGCAATAAATATATTAAAAACAAACAAGTAACCATTGGAAAATGTATGCCATGTCAAGCCATGTGGTTCCCGGCACCAATAAAAAAAGAAACACCGCTCCTTTTATTTTCCGTGAATGTCGTTAAAGAGACTAAGGTATAGGCTTATTAACTTGGGATTCTTCTGTTAGGCGATGGGTTAGCAACCTGTCGCTATTTGTTTCTCAATTCTATCATCAAGCAAAAAAGCTGAACATGGCCTATCAGTCTTTTCAAGACTGTTGGTTTTGTATACCCCGCAAGGTATATAGACGTGACTATATGTATGATGTTTTGGAACGTTAAGCTACTCTATCGAATACAGTCGCTTAAACGAGTAGTGCACTTGGTAGCATTGAAGAGGGCGTTGCGATCGTGACTATTGCCAGAAGCACAATTTTTACTTTGCACTATTACAGGTGGGAACGAATCTGTATGTGCAACGGGAACTTTGCACTCATATTAAAGTGTATCTTGCAGATGTAAGTATAAAAGGGGTTTTGACCGCCTTAAAATTCACCAACTATGTGGGTGTAAAATTTTATTAAGATTGGTCAAGAATATAGAACTAAGACCAACAACATTTTTCCATTTATAATATTAGAATGAAAAATAATCATGGAATAATTAAATAAATAAAAAAAACAATACATATTACACAATTCCTAAAAGTTAAAATATTTTTTAAATTTAATTCGTCTAGAAAGCGTCTGTCGCGAAATTGTTTCATTTAAAAAAAGAACAGAATTAACTTCAACAAATGGCAGTAAGGTCGCCGTTATTAAATTGAATTTGTTTCGTTTTTTTTTTAATTAGTGCTTTTTTAACTCCTGTAGAATTGTTGAAATGACAGTGTCTAGACATTTGCATTTTATTTTAATTTGTATTTGCTCCTTGAATTTATTTTTAATCATTTTGTGTCACGTGCCACGTCTTCTTTCCATCATTAATCTATACTACTTTTGCAATACTATAAGTCTTCTTGAATGATACAGAAATATTTTCAAATATTCCATCCTGCTTTAAGTAGGTATTTGTTTTTTTAAACAAACCATTGAAAAAATACATAATAAACAACATTGAAGGGTTGGAAATAATTTCTTCAAGATTCTGTATTAACACGGGCAAGTTTATTTAGGTATCTGAGCCTGGTAGATACCATTTTAATCTGAAAAAAAAATAGTATTCGGCCTTTAATATTTCACCGACATTTCCCTGAAACGCAATTTCCAAATTAGCAAATACGAATCTTTAATGTATCTTCAATCCTAAGATCTTCGTGGAAACGAAAATTCATTTTAAGAAACAAATTGAATTCGCCCTTCGTATATAATGTAGCATTTCTCTGAAATTATTAACAGTCCAAACACGTAATAGTCTTCCCCCCATATATAACACAAAATACCCTTAAACGCACTCTGTCGGAATGTATGGCTGTACATGGCCTTAGAGTGGATGGAAGATGTAAGCTGCCATTACAGTTATTTATATCGCAAGTCGGGCACAAGTGGAAGAATAATGAGAACAGAACTGTCTCAATACAATTGCCTGAGACAGGAATATACGTTTATTTGTATCATATCATACTCTGTGCCGTGTGGTTCCCGGCGCCAATACAAAAAAGAATAAAACCACTCCATTTCTTTCCCATGGATGTCGTAAGAGGCGACTAAGGGATAGGCTTACAAACCTGGGATTCTTTTTTAGGCGATGTGCTAGCAACCTGTCCCTATTTGAATCTCAATTCTATCATTAAGCCAAATAGCTGAACGTAGCCATTCAGACTTTTGGCTCTGTCTACCCCGCAAGAGATATGGACGTGACCATATGTATGTATGTATCATACTCTGTCATCATCCCCCTGCCGCTAGTCCTGTTTGGTTTGGTTTGTGAGGAACGATGCCGACAGCCTGTGACTCTTATCCCAGAGTGGGTCAGTTTTTTTTACCCAAAGCTACTCCCGTCTGACCTCCGCACTTTGAAAAGCAACCTTACCCATTTTGGATTAGAGTAAGAGTAAGATTTTCTTTCGATGTAAATTATGAAAGTTACTTAGAAAATGGGTTGGTGGTTAAACGATTAAGAGATCAGAGTTAAAAGAGCGTGCACGTAAGATACACAGGTTCTAATTCTACTACTACTTCCTAGTCCAGAGAGGTGAAGACGCAGACGATATTAGCGCAAGGGAAACGATGAGTGAAAAGACATGAAGTTTACAGGATATACATACATACATACATATGGTCACGTCTACGTCCCTTGCGGGGTAGACAGAGCCAACAGTCTTGAAAAGACTGAAAGGCCACGTTCAGCTATTTGGCTTAATGATAGGATCGAGATTCAAATAGGGACAGGTTGCTAGCCCATCGCCTAAAAAAAAATTGCAGCAGTTTCATACACATAGTAATTCTTTACTGAATTCCACAGAAAATGTAATCGAAACAGGCCATATTTGGAATAGGGCATTATATTTGGGTCGAGCTATGTTACTGTCAGACAATTAGTCAGGAAAGCGATTAGTCGGGTGTGTCATTTGTCAGCTATAAAAGAATATATGACTGACGAAGATAACAATGGGTCGCATATTTCAAAAGGAGATTGTTTGTGCAACGGAAATTACTATATACAGTGAGGAAATGTCAGTTATCTTCAAGATAGGAACGATAATGGTGAAACAAGGAACTAACCGTATGAGAACCTACATTTATAGATCATGTCTTTGTCTTTTACGGGGTAGACAGAACTAATAATCGAAAAACTGTAAGGTCGCTGTCAGCTGTATGGTTTTATGATGGTATTGAGATTCCAAAAGGGACTGGTTCCTAGCCCGTCGCCTAGAAGAGGAATCCTTTACGTACTTTATCTTAGGAATATTTTACGAGGAGATAAAAACACTAAATGAGATAATGGGACACCTGGATCATAGGATCAAGGTTGGTGTTGAGTCTCTTTTTCACCACAAGGTAGTAGACTTATGTGCAAAATAAAGGTGCGTTTTAATAACCTATCACATGAGAGTAATTTGTGGGTTCGAATTTCAGATGCCAATAAAGTTCCTTTCACATAAAAAAATTACTTTTTTATTTTAAAATACGCTTATATCACAGGGAATAATGATAGTTTGCTGATCATATATACGATGCGAAGGTAGACTGTTCGATGTAGCCCTCAGTACTAAGCTAACCTTAAAATCAGAATGTTTACCCCCCACTGCCGCGGCACTGGCGGCTCTCCAACTAGGAATTAGCCTCGTTCGAAACCTAAAAAATGCCTGCCAAATGCCCAACCTATGTGTTTTGGCAAAATTCGGGTAATACGACTTATTTATGGGCAGCTAACTGAAACGCGCTGCTTTTAAATACAATAATGTTTTTATTGCATAGTTGATAGACAGAGGCAATAATCACAAGACTTAAACGCCATGTTTAAATTTTAGCAAAATGTCTACCAATATATTTATTACTAGCTGTGCCCGCGACTTCGTCCGCGTGGAATTGTTATTTTGGCCGTCATTGAAGCCCTCAAGGATGAATAATTTTCCCCGTTTTTTTCACATATACCATTATTTCTTTGCTCCTTATGGTTACAGCGTGATGTTATATAGCCCAAAGTCTGCCCCAATAAATGGTCTATTCAACGCAATAAGAAATAATTTTCAATTAGCACCAGTAGTTCCTGAGATTAGCGCGTTCAAACAAACAAACAAACTCTTCAGCTTTATAATATTAGTATAGATTATACAAAATTAACCCACCTTATAACGGTTCGACCACCTACGATTCCTTAATTTTCGTATAAACTGATATATGTGTAAAAATAAAATTAAAGAATCCCAATTAAACGTAAGACCAAGACGTATTGTGATATCTCCTCGTGATAACCCTTGCTCTGCTTTACGACTGCCCTGAATGGCTATCTCGTGTCAAAGTCAACGTGTCGCGTTGATATAAACATGAATGATTGTGATATCTGTAAGTAAATTAAGTAAACATAGTTGTACTTTGATTACGTTAATAACTGGATATGTTTTAGATCTCCTGATTTTCTGTTAGCATCTCAGATTAGAATTTAGGTTTCAAAAAATAACAAAATTTACAAAGAGAACATTATGAATAATCTAAAAAATAAAAGGAAACACTCTTTTATCGCTAACGCTTATTTCCAAAAATGATTTCCAAAGTACTTCAGGTTTGTTTTCGATACTTTCCATATTCTGATATAGATACACTGCCCTCTTTTTCTCAGATAAGCAGCTGGAAAGTTGTTTCAAATTAAAATAATATTGTAAGCAAATCGATTGGCGTCATCTTCATACAAGTTTTTCGCCGTGATGATTGCCAAGTAACTTAAAAAAAAATATGTAATATGGCCGACAGAAGTAACATAGAAAAAAAAAACTCTCGTGGCACAGATAAGGAAAAGTGAAAGCCTAACGATGCTTGTCTGTACGGACGCTGTTTCCTTTGCCCGTTCATCTGACTACAAAAGAAAAAAATGTTTTCGGCCGTCCTCGGGCGGTCGCGTTTGATCTTATTTCTGATGTGTAAATGCGTTTTCTTTTCATAAAAGAATGAATAAAGGACATTATGCAGTGTAAACGGAACCATGTCGCGTGGAAATTCAAATATTCCGATTCGCCCTATTCTCTATTTTTTTGACATTTGATGGAACATTATTTCTCGATTTGGGTATTTTATTGTTGCGAATCCTTTATATGTTCAAATTGTAAAAAAAACGAATTATATTTCAGCACACGCTTTTGGACTTGAGCATTTTAATGCTCATAACATTTTAATCCCATTACTTATTCGAACACATTGCTATACTATACATAGGCTTATAAACTTGGGATTCTTATTTTAGAAATTTTAGAATAAATTAAGAATAATATATTTGAATTCATTTGCACAGTTTCCGTTTGATTAAAATCCGATGCAATTACATGACTTCACGCTAATCAGTGGTCGTCTTTTCTCTTGGCATTGGCATTTAACCCGCTCACGTCTTGTTGGGAGGAACCCAGGGTCCGATAAGTTTTTTCTTAAAGTGTATTAAAATTAAAACGGTCCAATCGAGTCTATAAAAACTAGAGGGTAAACTACCTCGACTCTCGGGGACTGTGCCTTTATTCCTTAGTCCATTCATTCAGTCATATAATCACGTCTATACCCCCTTGCGAGGAGAGCCAGCAGTCTTGAAAGACTGATAGGCTATGTTCATAGAATCGAGATTTAAATATAGTGACAGGTTGCTAGCCCATCGCCAAAAACAGGAATCCCAAGTTAGTAAGCCTAACCTTTTGTCGCCTTTTACGACATCCATGGGGAAGAGAGGGAGTGGTTCTATTTTTTTTTTTTATTGGTGCCGGGCACACGGCAAATTCCATAATACTGTCAATTTTGATGATATTTAAATTTATATAGAACGAAAAAAAGGTATTTAAATTAATACCTTTATTTCGTTCTATACATTAACGTATTTCAAACAGGAAGGTTATATTGCACACGTAAAATTGCAGATTCAAAAGCTTAGGGCGAACATCCACTAAAGCCATGCGATATTTATTGCAACATTCGCAAAATAGGAAAAAGGAGGGGCTTAGAGTCGGCAGTCGTTGAAAAAAGGCGAATTGCTCGTAGGGGAAAGGAAATAGAGGTTTAGTTTCTAAGGTACCTCTAAAATGTATGTATATGTTCAAAACATTAAATAGTCGCATTTTTTGTTCTGGCAAAACTCGTTAGTTTTTCTTTTCTTTTTTCACTTGATGCTACTGTTGCGTGTTCTAATTTGTATGATCTCTTTTCATTACCCTCTAAATAATCTCTTCTATGCTCAAGTAACATACCTACATACATATAGTAACGTCTATATCCCTTGTTTGGAAGACAGAGCCAACAGTCTTGAAAAGACTGTAAGGTCGCGTTTGGCTTTATGATGGAATTTAGATTCAAATAGTGACAGGTTGTCAGCCCATCGCCAACAAGAAGAACACCATGTTTATAAGCCTACATTTTCGTCGCCCTTTCGATTTCGATGTAATTTTGTCAATGAAGAGACTCAGAAAGTAAACAGTAGTATTTACATCACGTATTGTATTAGATTTTTCTACTGTGAAAAAAAAATACTTCTAAAAGTGTGAATTGGTTTAAACTCTGCCCAATGAAAGTTTTCAATGTGAAACCCAGCAAATGTCTATATCAAAAGTTATTTGGTGTGTAATTCAAATTGTTCAAAAATACCGATTTAAATGATTTATTGGTGAATAATGTATTTTCTAGAAGTTTCTTACTTGGACCATATCGAAGTGGCGTCCATAGATTTATGTTTAGCGTAGCCCTGCAGATGTTGCCATGAAAAATCATCTTCGTAGGTAAATCTATATTCTATAACGTTATAAATTTCCAGAATAGCAATAGTTTACAGTAAGCAGCAGTACTTTTAGGGAATTATGTTTTTTTAATGTCTTTTTATCTACTAGTTTCTGACTTGGACCGTATTAAGAATCTAAAAAGAGTCCATAGAATTCCGACCCTGTGACGAAATGGTTCAAACTCTGTTCAATGTAACATGTTGTTATAAACTTCTAGAGTATTTTTTTTATTGTGTTTTCGTTTCTCACTTGGACCAAGTCAAAAAGGAGTCCATAGATTTATGCCCCGCGTAACCCTGCAGATGTTGCCGGCAAAACGACCTGGGACGCTAAGTGTTATAGCTATTCATTTTCTCTCGAATACCCGATATTACAATAAAGCTTTATTCACATTAAAACATTTTTTAATTATGTATTTTATTTTTAGAAAGGAAAATAAAAACATCTTTAAAATTTTTTACTTTCCTCTGACTCTTTGTTATTAGACTAATCTGAAATAGAAATGGTTATCCGAGATTTTTTTTTTTGTAATTTTTTATTCATTTTATAGGATTATACCTACTCGTATCCTAGATAAAAGAATAAAATGAAGATAATAAATGCAATAAGTGTTATCAACGTATTTTAGAAATAAATTTATACGTATATTTTTGTACATATATATCCCAAAAAAATAAAATAAAAAATATTGAAAAAAAAATCAGTAAAGAGTCTGTCTCACTCACACACCTATTTCAGCCCATTCTCATTCATGAGCCCGCCTCTATAAAGAGCGTATGGTAAATGCATGTTTTTTTATACGGTTTGTTTGTGGTAGGTTATCAGCAGCATCTGGTTAAAATGAAGTTTTGTAATGCTAAGTCTGTGTTGTAGAAATATCAACGTAATGTGTAGTTCCTGAGGCATACAAACCAGTAGTTTAAATACAAGTAATACAATATATGCTTTAAACCCGGATTCAGTTTCGTAGGAATGTTTCGAAATGTGCCCATAACTTCAAATAATTAACTTTATTCATACATAATTTCGTCAAAATCGCTTTAGAAGTGAAAGAGAAAGTGTTACAGATGGATGGATACTTTCGTAATTGTATGATTTTGTCAAGAAATACCTTATGGAAGAAGAAGAACAGATGATCAAACTTAAACTTTTTTAAAAAGAGAATCATTTCATTGTCTAGATTGTAGGGTTTTTATGGACAAGATATTTTTGATTTTTAAATAATAATTGTGTTACATGGTTCAAGTATCGCTTCCTTGTTTTGTCTATTTCGTTGCAAGAACTTGAGGTAAACAAAAAATATAACGTTTTACGAGTCACGTCGCGTGATACTTTTTAGCAGAATTCCCGGTAAATCCCGGTTTTTATGCAGCTTTGCCTTTATTAAATGTAGAAGCGTGTGTATTTCGCCCGAATTGGAATATGAGATGTTTCATGTTAATGTTGAATAATGTATGCAAGTGTGTGGCGTTTTGGTTGAACGTCGCAGGTAAGATAGATGAGAGATTATTTAAAAATTACATAAATACATACATACATATGGTCAAGTCTATATCCCTTGTGGGGTAGACAGAGCCAACAGTCTTGAAAAGACTGATAGGCCACGCTCAGCTATTTGGCTTAATGATAGAATTGAGATTGAAATAGTGACAGGTTGCTAACCCATCGCCTAAAAGAAGAAGAATTAGTCGCCTTTTACGACATCCATAGGAAAGAGATAGAGTGGTCCTATTCTTTTTTGTACTGGTGCCGGGAACCACATTAACAATTGATAGAATTTATTTGGACTAATTTTACAATTTATTAGAGGTCGTGGATGTAGCTATAGACACGAGATCCAGCAAGCAGCCGCTAGAGGATAGCGAGCTACTTGGTGAACGCTGATAGTCCAAAGGTGAAGACCTGAGCACGCTTTTATAGGGCTCCCGGACTTCGAAGGGGCGCCAGGGAGACCGAAATGTCACGAAGTCACAGCCGTCACAAAATTACGATTTAGGTACTAGATTTTACTAAGCGGTTCCCTTACACGACAATTTAAAAAATTTCATGTTGAATTTCAGCGATATAAGTTGATTGGTTTCGGCTGTGGGTTGAACTATACAAGTTTAATATTTCAAAAGTTATGTCTAACTTCTCCAGATAGGAGCCCCGGGTCCGCCTGAGCCCACGATCCTTGAGGTCGAAAACTTCGGTGATTAGTGTCAATCGAACTAATGCCATCAAATAGTTGTTTAACCGAAATAACAAATTAATTCTAAAAGGAATTTGTCAATAAAGGATTATTGTCTTTAACATATAAAGGTACTAGAGGCAGCCCGCGACTTCGTCCGCGTGGAATCAATCCCGCGGTAACTCCAGGATAAAAAGTAGCCTATATGTTATTCTGAGTCTTCAGCTACCTACATACCAAATTTCATCTTAATCGGTTCGGTAGTTTTTGCGTAAAAGAGTATCTAACATCCATACTGACATACTCACGAACTTTCGCATTTATAATATTAGCAGGATTGTATTTTTTAATAATTATTTATATGTATTCAGTCAATGTGCGATGGCCATGTGCACGGTGCTAAAATAAATACGCTAACAAAAGTCTAGGCTCAATGATCATAATAAAAATGCCCAACGTGCCTACGAGAATGCGTTGAAATAATGGACAACTTTCCTAATCATTTGTGTAAACTTTTGAAACAAAGCCAACTTTACGTACTGCTTAAAATTTAAAATCAACAAATGTATAATTACATAAAGGGTCACCATTTAAATTATTTTATTTAATTCCGCTAAAAGACCACTTCAAAGTTTATAAGCGTTTTAAACAACAAAGCAATTTTATCGCTACTTAAAATCATTTTGAATGGCGGCCATTCCGCCGTCTCTCCCTGTTTATGTTTTATCTGTGACATTTTAGACTTAGAGTGACATTAGGTTAGTAAAATATTATAATTATTTAGTCACTTGCTCTAAGTCCCTTGTAATTTTCGTAACAATTTAGTATACAAATTCACTTTCACAGTTCAAGCGTGTTCCAGGGTTCTTCTCTTCCCGCGTAGATTGTAACAATTAATCAAGGGAAAGACTTCTTTTTCTTTCTTCGTTTGCGATGATGAGGCTAGCAATACCTCTCAATGACACTGACCGGCCCTCAAGTGTTGTGAATACTTGCTCCTGTAGAAGATACATACATATCATCATGTATATATCCCTTGTGTGCTAGACAGAGCCAACAGTCTAGAAAAGACTGAAAGGCCACGTTCAGCTGTTTGGCTTAATGATAGAATTGAGATTCAAATAGTGACAGGTTGCTAACGCATCGCCTAAAAGAAGAATACCAAGTTTATAAGCCAATCTCTTAGTCGCCTTTTACGACATCCATGGGAAAGGGATGTTGATGATGTCCTATTCTTTTTTTATTGGTGCCGGGAACCACACGAAGAACATAAGAGACGTGATATATAAATCTACGCCTCTTTACCGGAGGGGTAAGCAGAAACATCTTTCCACTTCCCTGCATATTTCTTTCGCTTCAACCACATTAATGCTCTCTTCATGGAAGCTCGCCCGTTTCGGGTACCAACTCTTAATTGTGTGTTGTGATGTGAAAGTAAATTTCGAAATATAAAACCCACTTGGTTGACTCTCTCTCTTTCGTTGGCTTAATCTTTATCACTCATAACTGTTACAAGGAAAACGAAGTTCGCTAAACACATTTAACTTACAATTAATACTTGTATGATATTACCCAAAGAATCTGTTATGATAATAAAAACATATTCTTGAGAAAACAAAGAAAATAGGAAAAGTTATTTCACGCTACATCCCGGTGTAAACAGAAAATGGTTTGCATACGGGAATATGTAGGGGCCGCAAACTTTTATGAAGACTTGGGACAGTCTTGGGTTTGTGAGCTTATTACTTAAATACTCTTATGTACCAACCTTCTCACCACTTTCTTTTAAACTTTTATTATTATTGCAGTATCTTCATATCACTGTTATTTTCAACTCTACTTGTTCTTAATAAGAACTTGCCTTTCTGTTTCAAAACGATTTGAATAATGCTTTGCTGTTTTCTTTATTCCTTTTCATGAATTTTACGCCCGCGCGAATTAGCGTCTCCTAAAAAAAATTAAAGGTTTTTCAGGCAAACTCACGGATACTATAATTTTTACCGGGATGAAAAGTACCCTACGTCGTTGTCCAAACTCTTTCATGTACGCAAAATTTCAAGAAAATAGTTCTGTAGATAACGCGTGAAGAGACAAAAACACAAATAAATTTACTTTCGCTTTTGTTATATTAGATGGGATAACACTACCGATGCTATGTAAATACATTCTGTGGCCTGATAAAGGTTGTTGTGAAATGGGAGGGAAATTATTGTTCTCAATATTTTTTTCTAAAAAAATAACCTGCTCTGATCATAGAAATAAGTGTTTTTAATGATTTTCTGAAACTATTCACTCCTAAATTTTCTGTGGTTTGTCCGTTCTCTAATGTTGATGATGGACGCCGTAGTGGTAAGAGCGTGCGATCAGATACAAACAAACCCGCGGGAGAACAGCTGGCTTTGAACCTGGAAATGGCTTCTACTCCGTTCACTGTCGGATTATTGATTCTTGCCCCTTGACAATGCCGTCTCGATGGCGGGTGGAAAGGGCTTTCGAATGAGACGTTTGGGTTGGAATCTTGAAAAAGGTTTTAAGTTAATTCTTTTTTAGTGTATTGATTTTATGAGCATGTAAGACAGTTGGAAATTCTTTCCTTCATTAATGATGCTCTTTAAAATATTTCAAGTTTTAAAGAAGAATTTTTGAATAAGAATGAGAAAATGGAATCAAGAGTAAGTCAGTTGATAATTATTTTCTTCGTTTATAATTAGAGCAATATTGTGTTTTAAGAAGACCTTAAGCTTTAAACAGATAGTTAAGTTAAATAGTTAAGTTTTTCGATTGCATCCATAGACAAATAGCATAGATATACACTCTCTTTTTTTGAAAACTCTTAATGATTCGTTTTCCATGAAAGCCTCCCTGTTTTGCATAGAAAATTTACGGTTGATTACTATTTGAATAAACAACGATATCTACATAATTATTCTTATAATAGCATATTCCTTATTGCAAAATTGGTTTTTGCTACTAAAACTTAGCTTCAAATACAGAAGAATTTATGGGAAAGGTATTTTTTATGCGGTGGAAAAATATTTCCACCGTGTGGTGAGGTTATCGAGAATTTGGTTGCAATTTGAACTCGCGCTTGAACAAAAGTTGGTTGTTTGATCAGTCTTTTGAAAAATCATTCATTTTATTAGAAAAGCTTTGTACCTTTAAAAAAAGAGCTAAAATGTTATTGGCCATCGGCAAAATGCCCAATTTGACCGTCACTTACCAAAATAAACTTATTTGTTAACCGATTCTCTGTAAAAGATTCTTTTGATACATCCCATACTCAGACCCTGAATACCACAATCTGCAACTATTTCATTACATTTATAACAACGCTGACTTTGATATATACTCCAAAAACTCATTTTCCGTTGTTCAAACTCAGTTTAACCTACATTTTCGGGAAAACCACGGATACGCAACTCAGCACCGCCAAATCCGCGATTAAGTTTCAAATTGTGATTAAAACAACACGAATGGACGGACAAATGAAATTGAAACTTACGACATGATTCGTAACTGTACATTGTTAGAGGTATACACGATACTTAACTATACGATACATCTGTGTGAAGTACACATGGCTCAGGAAATACCTGGGCCAGCTCTAATACACAGTTATCTTCTGAGCCCCCTATAAAAGTATTAATTTTTGACAGTTTCTTAATTGTTTTTCACTGTTCACTGTTCACATATCTTCATGAAATAAGACTGCATTTAAAAATTAATTAAAACTGTTTATTGATACATTTTCAAATGCGAAAAATATTTAGATAAAGGATCTCCAAAGGAATTCTTAGTTCATAAAAAATACGCGTTTACCCAGACGAGGAAACGGAATATATTTTCCAATTTATTTCTGTAAGTGTGAAAACGATTTATGGCCGTTTGATATAATCCCGCTCTCTCACAGATCGGCTAAAAGCTTGCACATGTAGCATGCATTAATCAAGCATTGTACTTGCTACACCTGATACTGTACGCCTTTCATCGGCCAGGGCCGAACTTGGGAAATATCCGATTGAGAAATATCCGGATCCGTAAATAATATATACATACATATTATCACGTCTATATCCCTTGCGGGGTAGGCAGACCTAAAAGAAGAATCTTAAGTTTATAAGCCTTATATACTTTAGTCGCCTTTTACGACATCCATGGGAAAGAGATGGAGTGGTCCTATCCTTTTTTATATTGGTGCCGGGAACCACAGCTTACTTTTGTACGAGTATGAGTGACGTTTGACCATTAAAGTTTGTGCAATAAGCCATTAAAACGGGTGCACTGGTTATTATAAAAGGTAGTCAATAATTGTTAATTCAACATATGAATGAATGAATCAAACAGATTTAGTAAGTACCTAATTTTCTTGTCGTATAAAAAATAGGTTGGATACATTTAATCAGTACATTTATTCTTTTTGTACTTAAAAGATTATCTTTAATCCGGAATTCCAATTGGAAATGGGAGCGATAAAAGAATTTGCGTTTCATCAAAAATTTCTTGATTTATGAAATGAATACAAAACCACAAAGGGTGGTCGTGAAATTATTACCAAAAAGAACAATACTTATATTGGCAACAAATTTTTCTTCAATCTTAAAAAATATTCATTCTTGAAATGGCATCGGTTGAATTTACTGTTTTCGTAATGGGATAACCAAGATCCTGGTTAATCAATAGACATACAAAGATACTATACACAACATTACTGATGCATTTTATTATACATACATACATACATTTAATCACGTCTATATATCTCTTGCGGGGTAGACAGAGCCACGTTCAGCTTCTTGACTTACTGATAGAATTGAGATTCATATAAAGTGACAGGTTGCTAGCCCGTCGCCTAAAAATAGAATCTCAAGTTAATATAATCCTATCCCTTAGTCGCCTTTTACGACATCCATGGGAAAGAGTTGGGGCGGTCCTATTCTTTTTTCTATTGATGCCGGGAACCACACGGTACACACATTTTATTATAAATGTAAAATAATGATTTATTTATGAAAATAATAAAAAAAACCAAGATCAGAATACGTTCCCGTGTTCATATCTCGCCGGTCAACATTCTTCTATTTTTATTAAGGTTTGTGAGCCCTTTGTACACCGTAAAGATGTTTACGCGAACGTGCATATTGTTGTTCAGCTTTTTATACACACTCAGGCATGGAATGTGACTGTAAAATTCGTACATGACTTTAGAAGCTAGTCTAGATATTAGTATTAGTAGTACTTTTGACTGGAAGAGATCCCTTCATGGGATAAATCCGCCATGACAAGTGATTTATTACGTTTTAAATTTTATATTGTAAACAAACAAACTTTTGATAAAATTTTCGGATTTGCCTAAATTATTTATTAGTGCACACGTTTAATAAAATCACTTTAATCCAATGAGCAATATCCTTTTAGATATTTCTGAGTATATTTTATTAAACTTAGCTGGTACGATTCTGTCAACAAACAATCCATAAAAATGCTAACTTGAACTTCTACGTTGCAGAAATCGTGGACAAGAACTTAGTTTAACATAACAAAGAAATACTACTCAGTAGGATAACTTCAATTTGAATCTTTTGAATAAGACAAACATTGAAAGCAAAACGATAAGTTCACAGACTTTGCATACAAGTTATGAGTATGGAGTTTGAATAAGATTCCTAAGGGAATGTAGGATATATGCAGAAGCTTAGAGGTTATGAGAGATATAATAAAGTCATCGTTGTTCAAAGTATCATATTTAAGGCGACGTGGTTACAATTCTTCGAAAATTCCGCGGTATTTTTTTTTTTTAATTTTACACGGACGGATCCTCTAGTTATTATATTAATCACATGTGAATTTAATGTAAAATCAACCTGCCGTTAGTTAAAGTATCGATATAACCACAAAGCTGCGGTCGAAATAAATTACACGATTTCATTAATCAATTCAATTATTCAAGTGGTTTGTACTGTAATTTAAACTGTCTGCTAGGTTAAAACAAGCTTCACAACGAGGCTCCAGTTCAGGTCGGGTTTTACACGAAGCTACTCGCGTCTGACCTCCGCAACCTTTGAAGGGGAACCTAGTCTATACTGAACCATGGTTACACACCGTCAGTATTCAGTAGTCAGTCAGTCAGTACGGGTAGTAATCAAACTAATGAAGAAAATTATATTCTTTAACAGTTACTATTCAAACTTTGTGACTGCAAGGCATGATTCTCTGCCAGTCAAAGCAAGGGTTAAAAAAAATATTAGTACAAATTCTCTCATACAATCTATACCTAATATTCGTTTAACTTGCGTATATTTTACATTGATTTATACAGCCAAGGTTTCAATAAAACGCCAACTATACTTCTTCCAGTGACATAAATCAGGTACATCATAAAATAGTTGAAATACGGCCCTGTCTCGCATATCGGAGTTAGGTCTCAGTGGATTTGTACCTTGAAATATATGCTACGGCCCTGTCTTTTTACTAGATATCTTATTTTGTGTGTGATATGTTATTTATTACGATAGAATTCTGAATATTTTCAAGTTACCTTCCGACTCATGACATCTCATCAATTTTTTATTAGTCATTTTCCATTCAGTAAAAAAAAAATGGCTACTGAATGCAAATGTCAAGTAATACGTTTACAACGACATGTCTCTCACGTTTGCGTGATCATGATTAACGCTAGAAGAAAGCAGTCCGGGTACTAATAGTGTTACAAACATACAGAAAACCACTTGAAAGTGTATTAAGACCCTCTTTTTCTAAAGTTGCCTGAAAAATATATGTTTATAATATACTTACTCTTTTTAAAAAGTGAATAACTAGGAAACCTGCTTTTTGAAAAACCTTTACATCGCCATGGCTGTAAAGGTTTTTAGGCGGCGTACGGGCAGTATATACACCTAGACTACACGCAGATATAAACCTTCCTTGATTTGTGCCGAGTGGTTCTCGGCAACATTATAGAAAAGAATAGGACCACTCCATCTCTCTCTCATGAATGTCGTAAAAGGTGAGTAAGGGATAGGTTTATAAACTTGGGAATCCTCTTTGAGCTGGCAACCTGTCACTATTTGAATCTCAGTTCTATCATTAAGTCTAACAGCTGATCGTGGCCTGTCAGTCTTTCAAGACTGCTGGCTATGTATACCCCGCAAGAGATATAGATGTCATTATATAGATGGATGGATAAACCTTCCCCAAAAACCCTCATTCCAATATTTCAAACAGGAACAAAATCAGTCTACAATTTTCCGAGATTAGCGCATTCATACAGACAAGAGAAAATACGAAGAACTTTATAATATTTAGTGATTTGTTGTTTTGTTTCAGGTAATTACGAGTATACATTTGATTGGCCCCGATTAACCTACTCGAAATGTATGTATTTAGGTATATTAAATTATTAAAGCTAATATGTTTCACTCGTGTAAAACATTATTTGAATATTCCGTTTGGTATATTTCCGTTTGGTTTGAAATTGGTTTGTTATTTTGGCATCGATAAAATTGCTTTTTATGGAGGTGCTAAAATGTGTCATATTATTGCTCATACATAACTATGACATTTTGTTTGTGATTCAAGAAGATTCTAAATCTGTGGTGCAATGTTCTGTCTGTGGGTCGGGTTCGAGCCCCGGTCAGGCAATGATGAAAAAAGGAGCTGAGTTTATTTTTATATTTAAACCTTACCTGAAACCAAACATGTCACACACGCTTACAAAAAATACAGCCACTCCTTTGGAAAAATGTATACGAAGGTTAAAATAAGACATAAAGTCAGGTTAAGAGTAAACCAAAAACCGATAAGCTTTCATGAAAAGAGCGATGAATGTGAATGAAGCGAAAGAAGTAAGCATGGATCGTCACAAGTGGAAAGATGCAGACTCTGTCTACACGTTCAGGAAAGTGCTTTTTTGCATATGTTAAAAACATGTGGTTCCCGGCATAAGTACAAAAAAGGAATAGGACCACTCCATCTTTTTTCCATGGATGTCGTATAAGGCGACTCAGGGATAGGCTTACAAACTTAGGATTCTTTAGGCGATGGGCTAGAGCAACCTGTCACTATTTGAATCTGAATTCTATCATTGAGCCAAATAGCTGAGTGTGGCCTATCAGTCTTTTCTAGACTGTTGGCTCTGTCTACCCCACAAGGGATATAGACGTGACCATAAGTATATATGTATGTACATATGTATGTTAAAAACATTTTCACTCACTTTGACCAAGCCCTAACATAAACACAAATAAACAAATATATAAATCAGGATGTTTACGTCAGTCTTAACCCTTTTCGTGTGGTCCATTTGAATGAAAGGATTGAGGGCGATTCATCACCATTTGTTTTCATTCCGTCGAAAGAGTTTTCCGGCCCTATTGACTTTGCAAATATTTTAATGTCAGCCTATATTGTGCTGTGGCAATTTGCTCGTCTCTGAGTGCTGGAATCTCGGTTCGATTCCCAATCAACTCTTGACAGTCGACACTAGTATTTAAGTTCG
Organism: Amyelois transitella; assembly: GCF_032362555.1. Classification (NCBI taxonomy): domain Eukaryota; kingdom Metazoa; phylum Arthropoda; class Insecta; order Lepidoptera; family Pyralidae; genus Amyelois; species Amyelois transitella. The sequence goes on along the minus strand of NC_083506.1, from coordinate 2,512,936 downwards.
TAACTCAATTTCTGAGTGAAAACAAAAATGATATTATGAACGGTGAATTTTCAATAAAATGATTATAAAAACCTACCAAACAACATACTTCAGATAATCAGACTTGAAAGAAATAAAATCTTACTTTACGTGTAGGAGAGGTACTCTATAAAAAACAATATTTAATATTTATTTGACAATTCTAATAATGTAACAAATTTTATATATTCATGACAAATAACCAAACAAAGTGCCGTGTGGTTGCCGGCACCAAAAAAAAAAGAATAGGACCTCTCCGTCTCATTTCCATGAATGTCGCAAAAGGCGACTAAGGGATAAGCTTGTATTGTAAACTAGGGATTCTTCGTTCAGGCGATGGGCTAGCAACCTGTCACTTTTTCAATCTCAATTCTATCATTAAGTCTAAACGTGGCTAGTAGCCAGCTGAACGTGGCCTATCAGTCTTTCAAGACTACTGGCTCTGCCTACCCCGCAAGGGATATAGACGTGCATTTTATGTATGTATGTAAATAACACCGATATTAAGCTATTTAGTCCCTGCGCAGCGGACAGATAGACAAACATAGCGAAACGATGAAGGCTCCTTGTGGAGTACGGAACCCTGAAACCTATTTCCCTTAACGTCAGATAGATTGATTTACGAACAGTACACCGACATCAAAGTGTGTCTGGGAAGTAAAACAACGGAGGACTAACTTGTTTATTTTGCTAGAAAAGACAGCATAACTATACGTACGAGTATTTATATATACGGGACAAATTTCACAGATTGAGTTAGCCTCGAAGTAAGTTCGAGACTTGTGTTACGAGATACTAACTCAACGATACTATATTTTATAATAAATACTTAAATAGATAAACATCCAAGACCCAGGCCAATCAGAAAAAAATCTTTTCTCATCATGCCCTGGCCGGGATTCGAACCCGGGACCTCAAGTATCACAGACAAGCGTAAGTACTACCGCTGCGCCACAGAGGCCGATAAATAAATATATAAAAGTATATTCTTTATTTGTTCCCCATGAAGAGTTGTGCCAGCTGATTCGCTAACCGTGCTGTAAAAGCCAATCAAAGGAATTAATAAATTTGGATCTTTCTTTTAGGTGAAATTTATTGATGATTGATGAGGCTTGCAAACTGTGACGATTTCAATTGCAGTTCCATCTTTGGGCCAAAAAGCTGAACTTCAGTCTTCTCGAGTCTGTTTGCATTGACTATATACCCCGTAAAGTAATAATGTATGAATGTGAATGTACGAATTGTTCGTTGCGAGTCGACCGTAAATTCCTTTAATATTTTCACAGCATGCAACTTATCTCTAGGGGACAATGTTTTTCTTCTTATTCTTACGATTGTTGGCGTTCATAAAGGCCACCTACACTCTCGAGATAGTTGCTCGGAAGAATAATGTAGAAGTGATGCGGAATCATTGACGGAGTTCAGCAAGCCAAGATATGTCCTTGCGCCTGGGTTTCGCTTTGCTTCATGTCCTGAATGTTCAAGGGGTTTAAAACCTACGTGCCGTGTGGTTTCTAGCATCAATACAAAACAGAATAGGACCACTCCATCTCTTTTCCATGGATGTGGTAAAAGGCGACTAAGGGATAGGCTTACAAACTTGGGATTCTTTTTAGGGCGATGGTCTAGCAACCTGTCACTATTTGAACCTCAATTCTATTATTAAGCCAAATAGCTGAACGTGGCCATTCAGTATTTTCAAGACTGTTGGCTCTGTCTACCCTGCAAGGGATATAGACGTGACAATTTGTATGTATGTAAATCCTACGCAAACTTCAAATTTATTCTCCTCTATTTAAATCCAATACCTTTGTTTACAGTGATAATGATAAAGTTGAACTCCGGTACGTTGATCACAAACATACCAACGTGAGATACAAGAATAACCCACTATAAATAAACAGAAATATTTACGTGCGTATCTACAGACGAACGTCCAGACGCATTGGGTTTTGTTATTAGTTATAATGATTTATGCTAGGTACAATTTTTGCAACAGAAAAGACGAAATCTTTCATTCTGCTCTGGTAGCAAAAAAACATGGTGTGTGGTAGATCAAAAATGTTTGTGCCGTGCGGTTCCCGGCATCAATACAAAAAAGAATTGGGCCACTCCATCTTTTTCCCATGGATGTCGTAAAAGGCGACTAAGGGATAGGCTTACATACTTGGGATTCTTTTTTAGGCGATGGGCTAGCAACCTGTCACTATTTGAATCTCAATTCTGTCATTGAGCCAAATAGCTAAACGTGGCCATTCAGTCTTTTCAAGTCTCAGATGTCAGAATGAACCGTCACCCAAAATTATTTTATTTCTTCTGATTTACGATGGAAGCAATTGTTTCTTAATGATGAAACTAAGAGAAGCAATAAGGAAGCAATGTTTAGACATACGTTCAATGTGATATACGCTTAGTGACCGTTGATTCTGATGGACACAAAAACTTTACCTAATACCACGTTCAGGTCAATGGCTTCATGATAGAATTGAGATTCAAATAGAGACAGGTTGCTTTTGCCTAACAGTTACAAGAAGAATCCGAAGTTTATATGCCTTTGCCTTGTTTGATTTAAATCTGCATGAGAAGGGCCTTCATTGGAATTTCTAGATGCACTATACTCTAGACATGACATCCCATTAATTTTCATCCAAAAACCAGCACTAAAAATAACAATACAACAGATTGAATAAAAACAGAGTTTGGATTAAAATTTACATGAAAACCAATGAATGAGATTTCATTCGTTGTTAAATCTAGAAAATAAATATTTTACACTTCACAGAATTTTTATTTAGGTTGCTATAAAATTAACCCTTATATTTTCTCACTTTCAAAGTATATTCTCAACTGCTTGAACTTGAACCGATTGCTTAAACTTTGCCAAATCTTTTCACGGCATGTCAATGAATCCTTATAATGCTATTTAGTAGACCCGGCGCTAACTAAACGCAATCGGAAAACATCTGAGGGGTAAGTGCCATTTTTACTCGATCAAACGCGTTGAGCAAGTTAACGCAAATTTGTATGTGATTTGATCAGCGCCATCTAGTGGTAACGCGATGGCACTAATGCAATTTCATACGAATTCGTGATTATTTGCTTGACGCGTTTGACCGAGTAAAACTCGCACTAACCCTTATGTAGTTTAAGCAGTATACTGTAAATTTATTTCAAATCGGCAGAGGTACAAACATACTCACAACATTTTGTAACAGTATATACTAGAATCTACCAATGAAGAAATTTTAAAATCCACATGATTTAACAAAGAAATTTCAGCTCTTTTTAAAAAACAAACAAATTTTTAAAACATCAGTAGAGATAGTGTAGGTTTATTTTTATATCCTAGAAAACCAGGCCAACAGAAACTAGTTCATTTTTTATTAAAACTCCGGAATATAGCCTGTATTTAATTTAATCATGTGACAGTGCAGTTGCACTTTGCAACTGATATTGTGCCCAGGAGACAAACTTCCTTATATGGAACACATCTGTTTCTCTTCCGAGAGTATGCAGGAATTTTGGCAAGTGGAAATATATAGTCACTGCCTACCCCACCGGAAAATAGGCGTGATTTTATGTAAGTATGTATGTTTACTTAACATTTCTATTTTTAATCGTAACTATATACATACATACATAAAATCACGTTTATATCCCTTGCAGGGTAGTCAGAGCCAACAGTCTTCTCAAGTCAACACTGTTTCCAAGAACCAGTAACTTCAACAATTAAATAAGCCTTGTCTAGTCTCCTCAATATCCTCCGCTGCAAATATTGGGACTTGCGATATTGCTATTGTTTTCAAACTGATTGCTATGAAAATATTACAATCCTATCTCCCAAGTTCCCGAGGTCGTTCCCGACTTATTGCACTGGATTTGGTATCATATGCCAAATGTTTACTCAGTCAAGTTTCAGATTCTTCAATATGTCAAATATGGCGTCTGTTTCATTTTGAAAAGAGCTCACTTGGTTGTTTATCTATAAGTATTTATTTTTAAATATAGTAACGTTTACTTTGTGCATTGAAACGCAAGTCTCGAACTTACTTCGAGGCTAACTCAATCTGTGTAATTTGTCCTGTATATATTTATATTAGTTTATTTATTTTTATAAGGTTAGAAAGGGTCTAAGAAACGGATGATCTGGACAAACGTAATTTCAACGTTTAGACAATAAAATTATCTAAAATAAAAGAAAATATTAAAATCAAATTAATTTAAAAAATGCGGTTAATTAGTATATATGTCGTTTGATAAAAGATTAATCATAAACATTCGAGATCATTGACGAATAATAAATATTTCTTTGGTATAAAATATAGGACTGCTCCATTTCTTTCACTGAATGTCGTTGGTCTTATGGAAAAATAAAAAGAGAGATATAAACGTATTTACTACTTACCTAGAAAGTATTTTGTTGTATGGTAACAAAGTGCATGTGTGTTGTGATGCAAAAAAAAGAAATACCTTTATTGAATTAAATACAACAGGGAATGCCAAAATGGTTTGATCACGTGGAGAGGATGATTGAAACAGATTGACTATGCATTTACTTAGTATGTGTTGCGTTGGAATTGGAAGGCCAATGAATATAAGATTCTTGATTTTTGAAGATTCAAATTAGGAACGTCTGGCGAAAGGTCAGGTGAAACGTACCCTTAACCGAGGAGCGTCCATCAAAAGAGTTCTGAATGTCGATAAAGCGAAGGAAGTATGATGGGATCGTGCCAAGCAAAAAGATGTAGTCTCTGCCTACCCCACCGAGAAATTTGCTTGATTTAAGTAATTATTATTAATGAATATAAGTAGGTAGATTGGCACTTTATAGTGCCAATGTACCTGGTAACCTCAACTATAAAGCCCTTAAAATGCAAGTCTGTAACATAAATTATTTAATAATATCAATTCACATTACATAGTACATTAACTCGTTTTATTTCGCACCAGCGTCGATCTGCTGATATACGACTTAATAAAGTGGCTGATGTTCCTCAACTTACCCTACATAAGGCAAGTTTATGTCTGCGACAGATATCTAAATGACCATAACTGGGTGGAGTGGGGGTTAATATTGGAGGGGGAAGTCACATCGAATCTCGTTCAGAAGGCCGTCATCTGTCGCGACGGTCGGTCGCATCGCTGATTGATAGGTAGGGCGGAAAATTCATAGTGACACATTTTGTGCGCTTTATAGTTATTGATTTTAAACATTCGGTCATTGTTTTTGAGTTCGCGGACGTTGGGTGTTTTCGTTTTGAGACATAAACCAAACAGAACTCATGTTTGGCGTCATTAATATTCTGTAAAGCTTCGCCATGGTTATGATGACACTAAACCTATTAGATCATGGGCACACATCCTAATATCTAAAAATTCAGGTTTCCTCACGATGTTTTCCCTCTTTCTTTATGCATGTTCTTTATTTACCGGTTCGCAATAACACTATGATACAAAGGGGTCACATAGAAAAGTTTACTATCGATACAAGTCCGCTTCGAAGATGGTTTACCTACATATGTGGCACACTGTACAAGTCTTCATAACTCAGAAAAGAGTAATCAGGTCATGGCCGCGGCAGGATTTCATCCAAAGTTATACACAGTAGGTACTTCGAAATAAGTATTGCTTGAAGTTTACGTATTACTATGATTTGACGGATAAAAAAACCGTTTTCATTAATTCATTCTTACAATCAAGTCTATATACGTGTGTTTTTTCCCCGTTTTCTTTTTCTTATGGTGCAATAAAGAAACTTATCTATGTATCTATTTACCTAGTGGGGTAGACAGAACCAGCAATCTTGAAAGACTCGAAAAATGAAATGCCATATCTGAACGTGAGCCAGACGGCTGACTGTTAATGATAGAATATTTTTTCCTGAGAATAATATCTTAACATGCATAATTCAGACCTAATTTTTAAACCATTTCAGAGTAAGCAAAAAATTCAGAGTAAGCACACAAAACAGGTTTTACAATCTTATGAATGGCCGAGTTTAAAAAGCGGGCCTTAATTTTCCCACTTGGTCTCGTGTGGAGTGGTCTCTCCCAGTGTGTGTAGATCGTACCCACGGGAACTTCGCCGCGGGGCTTATTGTGACTCACTGGAGAAAAAATATACGCCTTATCCCTGAATACAGTTGAAGATTTGATTAGCTTTAAGTTTTCCTGAGATTTTTTCTTTGGGGTTTATTTTAATTGAATTTTACTAATGGAAGGTACTGAGATACCTTCCATAGACTTTCTTATGTTATTAATATTTTGATGTTACAAAGACAAAAATCTGTCGGTCTATTACGTTTGCAGAGCTAAACCGCTTGAACAATAACGAAGATTTTCTTTTTATGAATTTGTTTATTTACTGGAAATTCTCACGGGAGGATCTACTTTGCAAAAGACAATTTATTAATTACCCTTTGTCCCTGATGATTTTGATAGAAATTACTGTATAAGCTTTAATCAACTGGACTTCCACAAAGTCGAGCCTCAGGCACGGTTTTGGGTAACAAATAGTGAAGTAATAATAGTTTCAGTAATAACAGTAAATAAGCCCCTGACATACTAACTGGCGACGGGCCATATATTTCGTGCGGTGTTCGTAATATTAGAGACAAATTATTTTGTTCCTAATAGTTAGTTGCGACCATGGCGCAACAGTAAATTTTATCATCAAGCACTTGTTTAATATCCCTTTAAGTCCTGGAGTTGTATTTTTCAATAGAAAATTCATACAAATATAAATTTACTACCTAAAGGGGTTGGCAAATCATCTTTCCATGCCACGATCCCTGCATACTTCTTTAGCTTCATCGACATTCATAACTCTCTTTATGCAAGCTCGTCGGTTTCAGTAGGATAAATTATGTGATAGATCTCTTGTAGTCAACATACTCGTATTAAAACTAATAACTATTAACTATAGTTGACTGCGAGAGATCCCTTGCTACTATAATTGCACCTTTGTTTATTTCTGTCTTTAATTTTTTTTTGTGTAACGAACTTTACGTAAAAATAACACACATTTCTATTCTAAGTTCGGATAGTTGTGAAGTTGACTTGTTGAAGAAAATGCTGCAGTGCAGTTTGTTACCGCTTCTTCTGCACTGACGCTTTGGAAGCGTTTATTTGACGTCAGCCAATGTTGTAAACCCAAAAAGTATGACAATTATTAAGTGATATGAAGTGTCCAATAATAATGAATAAAAGTTTTGAAGAATTCATACATACGCATATCACTACTTTATCCTTACGTATAAGATAGAGCCAACATTCTTGAAAGCCACGTTCAGTTGGATATATTTATTTAAAAAGTAACATCAATATTCTGATCATTTGAATCTTACAATTTTCTAGCTCGAAATGTTTGAGAAATAAACTTTCAACAACATGTCAAAGCAAGTCCACATTGCATAGTTAGCTCCATATACCATCCTTGGCAAAGTTGAGAGCTCATGTAATATGAGCTATTTGAAGTCCTTTGAAGCGCCATCTGTGGGCGATGAAGTAAAATGTGACGAGTGGTGCACTCAGGCACTAACTGTTCAATTTCAGGGTTAAAAATTTAAAAAACGCTATTTGTATCAAGCAAACCAAGGTTAACAACCTCTCATACAACATACGTTTATCACGTCTTTATTCTTTAAGGATACACAGACTCGAATGTCTCGAAAAGACAGAATGGCCACGTTCAGGCACTGACATAATGATAGGATTGAGATTCAAATAGTGACAGGGTGCTAACCCATCTATATCCTAATAAAAAAAGACATACATATGTACATATGGCCACGTCTATATCCCTTGCGGGGTAGACAGAGCCAACAGTCTTGAAAAGACTGAGGCCACGTTCAGCTTTTCGGCTTGACGATAAAATTGAGATTCAAATAGTCACTATGCTAGCCCATCGCCTAAAAGATGAATCCCAAGTTTGTTAGCCTAACCCTTAGTCGCCTTTTACGACATCCTTGGGAAAGAGATGGAGTGGTCCTATTCTTTTTTGTATTGTAATTAGCATTTCACTTAATTGACTTTTATAATTTGCACGGGAATAGCAAGAGAAACAGCTGGCAGCCACTATGTTTTTTATCCGCTACCGGGATATCATGGAAATTTTATCACTATTTCCAAATCTTAATGTCAACACTAAGCCATTTAGCTTTAGGCGACTCTCGGGTTTTGTTGACTCTCCCGTCTAACTGTGAGTAATAAAGACGTTATATTTGTTAGTATGACTATGACGATATCAACATTTATTTCACATATATAAAAAAAAGAGTAGATCTACTCCGTGTCATTCCCATGGATGTCGGAAGAGGCGACTAATCGATAGGCTCATAAACTTGGGATCCTTCTTTTAGGCTATCGGCGAGCGACCTGTCACTATTTGAATTTCAATACCATCATGAAGCCATACAGACGAACGTGGCCTTTCAGTCTTTTCAAGACTTTTGGCTTTCCAGCAAGTATATGTGATGTTCATATGTATGAAAAAATTGGTGTAGTGTTGGTAATTTTACAAATGTTTTATCTATAAATGGAATTTTAACATTGTAATTTCTTCCCATTTCAAACGAATATTTCAAAGTTTTAAAATTATACAAATAACTTTCCTGCTTAAACGGAACGTTAATAAAAGATCATTTCCATCGATCTTCCTGCAGCCAATGATGCTGTAAAACCTGAGGATCCATTATAACTAAGAGAACAGGGAGTAAAGCGCGCCTGCCCGGAATTACAAACAGTTGGCCGCTTTCAAAAAGGCTGATCGAATTTTCGTAGAAATTCTTCGCCTAACAAAAGGTATCTAAAGTACGTCGGTATTGTACGCGGCCCTTGTGCCCTGACGGGTTACTTTGCGAAAATAGTTGATATTTCAAAGAAAATATTGAAATTACTCGGTGAAAGCGCCAATGGGTTTTGATTTGGAGATCTATTCGTGTTCGGTCGCGCTTGTTGGGTTAGTTTGGGTTAAGTCACCATTAAAGTTTTGAAGGCATCTACTGTTAAAAAAAGGTTTATTTAATACTATTCTAAGTAAGTATTTTTATACACATATCATATAATCACGTCTTTATAACTTACGGGAAAGACAGAGTGAAAAGTCTCGAATAAACTAACTTGAGTTTGATAACGAAGAAATAAACGTGAGTGCATTGGTCTAGACATTCAGCTACACTTGGCCTTTGAGGGTTGAGTGCCTTATTCCTACAAAAACTTATAATTGCATTAATAAATTGAAGTCTAAAGGTGCTACTTATTTCAATACAAATCTCTTCCAGTAGACCCGTGAGAGGAGAGATGAATATTGGAGCAGTTGTGAATATTGGCCCCGTCGTCAAAGTAAATCTTCTTTTACTAAGTTTAAATATGCGTAAAATAAAAAATAAAACTTACTTAAAAATGTATTTTCATAATTCAACGTTCTACTTTTGACGAATTCGTCAATTGACATGCCAGGATTAAATGCAATCCTGGGTTATTGATGGCGTAAATATAATAAAAAAATACATCTACCGGCTATCTGCCTTGATAAATGTTGTCATATTCTCGGCTTTCGGAATTAACGATGAAACGCTACGTGTAAAACTGATTTGCGGAATATACTCGTGTATAGATTTATTGGAAAAGGATTAAATTATACTTTTTTTAAGGAAATTCAAAGTTAAAATATACAATTTTACATTAACTTCTTTTTTACTTTATAATTATTTTATCCTTCATACCGTAAAGTGTGTGTTTGTCTGTGTCCTTCTATGAGGAATTTTTAGTAAAGGAATTAATGAACTACCTATGAGATGGCATATATTGCATTCGACTTTTTGTTCCTCCTATACCGAACGCCAATTTCATACTATGTAAGGACCTAATATTCATAACTCTTTTTTGCAAAGTGCGTTAACGGGTGACTTAATGAAAACATCCTATACATGTGCTATACTATACAAGTGCAGTACTATTTTGAAGCTTTCGACCAGTACGCAGGATTGTTACGTCTTATCCTACCCGTAATTAGCTGCCGATCATAGGTACAGTTAAGTTTTAACGATAGACCATTAACAGCTCCAAACGCGCGACAACATCCAGGCATTCCTCATTTACGGGTTAACGGATCCCGTGGACCCTAGACACTTCGCTAATGAGTTGGAAACACAATCCCGGTGACTGCGGGATTGTTTGCGAAACTTGCCGCGTGTGTACTTCGCCTAACTCGGGTTCTAAGCGATGGATTTCCTTGGGAAAGGTCTAAGGAATAGTTGATTTTGTAAATAGAGTAGAGTAAGGTTTAGTAGTCTGAGTCAAATAAACTCTGTAATAAAAATGAAAATCTGAATGTAGAATTGCATATTTATTTATTTTTTAATCTCCTACTACAAATTAATAATACATAAAAGTAGTAAATCTTGGCGAGTTCTCAGTTTGCCCCATCCGCCACTGTTTCTGGGCATGGAGTTAGTTAGAATGGATCTTAGAATTGGTCTAGGGTTGCGTTCCTGTAGAAATATCTAGGAAAAAATACCATGTTTGTCTCAAAGCGTAACAGATAGGATAAATCAGAGTTTTTCGGCTATGTTGAATATCAAAATTCCATATCTCTCTTTTTTAACCTAAAAAACTTTATTTACCGTCGAATCACATCCCTTGTAAAAAGATTGAATACAATTAATTCGTATAAAAAAACATATATTTAAAATGATAATAACGACCCGCCATCCAACTAATACGAGAGTAAAGGAATCGGTTTATTCATTCCTATACAGTGATTTACGCATAGATAAATAACATAACCCTGAACATACAGTTGACTGGATAAATCAACACATACATTGTAATATATGTATGTGCGATGTATCGCAGGCAGTAACAAGATTAAAGACTCGACCTTAACACACAAAGGGGATCGATTCAGTTGCGTAAAAAAGGTATCGGCTAAATTATGATATATACCAGCGACTTTTTCATATGATTTATACGAGCAACGTTTTTCTTCGTTTCAAATGTAAGGATAATTTCAAATGCTTTTTTTAAAAATGGAAATTATTGGAGTGTGGTGCAGTGCAGATATTTAAATACTCTTGAAAGAATATCTGAGTAACATCTAAAATGAAAAAATAAAGGTAAGAAAAAACAAGTGATAATGCAATGCTGAATTTTATCAATACTGTTGGCTCTATCTTACCCGTAGGGAATAAAAACGTGATATATATTTGAATCTCTCAAACAAATATTCCCTAAGATTTTGAGATCATCAGAAGCAAAATATTTGATTTTTAGAATGTCTGTCTATATGTTTGTGCGATTTGAATGCGTTTATCTCAAACTAGCGACCCGCCCCGGCTTCGCACGGGTGCAAAATTCGGAAAAAATTATACATAAAAACTTTCCTCTTGAATCACTCTACCTGTTACAAAAAACCGCATTAATCCCGTTGCGTAATTTTAAAGATTTAAGCATACTGATAAACAGACTAAAATAGCGACTTTGTTTTATACTATGTAGTGATAAGGCTTTGTCCAACTTAAAAACGGTTGCAAAAATATTTCTTCTATCACTGTGATTCCTACAGCCAGTTCCTACAGTAAAATCTACAAATGTAATCGTGCATAGTCGCGACCACTACAGATGACGTAATGGGCGTCTGCGCCGCCCCTTTGTCCTGCCTGTATTGTTTCCCCGCGCCCTTTGCCGGGGTTTTGTGAGTGTTCGTGTACCTTTGCTGAGGTGACGCGGCTGACATTAGCCGTTCGTGTTTGTTCTTGAGAGGGAAATTACTCTCGTTAGAATGGGAGGGATAATGTTATAGTTCGTAGTTTGACAACGTAAAAATTTATAGATATTTTCATACTATAATATATACATACATATAATCCCGTCTGTATACCTAACGAGGCAGACAGAGCCAATAATTTCGATACAACTGAGCGGCCACGTTTAGCTCTATAGCTCAATCATGGTTACATCATTAGACCATACAGCTGAACGTGCAGTCTCGAGATTGTTGGCTCTGTTTCCCCGTAAGGGATGGAGACGTGTCAATATGTATGCATTTGTATAATTACAGTAATTACAACGCAGTTTCCCCGGGTACACACAAACACAAAGCCCCGGCAATGACACCGTATGGCCGGGTCATAATACCTTTTACGACGGCGCCGGCACGCACTATTTACGCATTTGCACGGCGTTGCTTCGTTGTAGGGTTTAATGCACTTTAAATACTCCGTGGATGAGGATCGGTTGAATTTTCCACTCTCTGTTAATGAGCCGCGGACCGTGGTGTATACTAGATTGGGTAGAAGCCACATACAGCTTTAAGATAGAATTGAGATTCAAATAGTAACAGGTTGCTAGCCCATCGCTTACAAAAGAATCCCAAGTTTGTAAGCCTATCCCTTAGTTGCCTTTTACGACATCCATGGGAATGAGATGGAGTGATCCTATCCTTTTTTGTATTGGTGCCGGGAACCACACGGCACAACTTGTATCCACTGACTTATAAAGAATGTTTAACGGCCAGTCATAAAACATTAACTATAATAATAAAGTAACTAAAATAAAAAAGTAAGATACCTTATATTATTTATATTAAGAGATAAACAAGGAGCTCCATTGAGACTTGACTAGTTTTTTTTTACAGAATAATTAAGTATTAAGCTTTAGAAAATATTGCGACGAACTACACTTTTATGTGAAAGCGGTTAAAAAGTTTTACTGTCAAAATGTCTATGCTATTCACGTTAACGCCTAAAACTTTAATTTTAACTTAAGCTATTCCGAGCCGCAGTTTCCTTTGACAAACGTTATTCCTCTCTATCAAAATCTATAAATATGAGAGGGACAGAAGGTTTATTAAGGCCTTAGGGGACGCTCCCCTTGCACCTGACACTTTAAGGTACCGTAAGGAATACTTTTGCGTCCTTGTCTTACATGAGCCGAATGGTGTATTTCTATTTCACTCAAAATAACAGGGTCTGCAAAAATCAATGGGTTTTGGCGTATGACGCTGAATTTTCGCTTTATTTTGATTTTATGAACAAAAATGTAAGTTCCAATATAGGTTAAAATGTTACTGTAATGTTGTTACCTTATCGAAATTCATCTGATTTGTTTTTTCTTTTGTTTCAGGTAAATTATAAAACAAAATCACATTCATCAGGACTTAGTTCCGATTTTATCCTGGAGAAGAGTACAGTCCGGTTAGATATTCAGGTTTTTTTCTACTCGAAGCGACCTCCAAAACCTTTAGCTGATCTGAATCTGGGACCTTGTAACTCAACCCCTGCGCCACAGAGGCTTACAAAGTACTGTAATAAGAAGCCGCTGCATGCCCTCTATAATCACTCTGAGCCAAGTTGAAGCCTTACATTCAAATTGGAACGCTTGGCCACGAGATAACTCCAGTTGGAATAATTTATGTTATACTAGCTATGGAGCGCGGTTTTACTCGGTTATCGTAAATCAAATGGGATCAGTACTCTTTTTGTGATGTAAGAAAAAGGCAGAGGTGTTATGTGTTTTTGAAGGAGCCAAGGAGTGAAGTGTGAAACTAGGAGCGAAGGTCTACACGGAGACGTTCTGGCAAAAGGTCAGGTCAAGTGTGGCCGAAACCGACGTGAATAAGGAAAGTTATGAATGTAGATGGAGCGAAAGAAGTATGCAAAGATCGTGGCAAGTGGAAAGATGTAGTCTGGAAAGAGGCGTGATTTATGTATCTTCTTCCTCCTGGCTTTAGACCTGGTTGTATATTCACCACTCTGAAGAGAATCCCGGGGTATGCCTTGGACCGTAGATCCTGCTTTTGGTGAGTCAGGTTTTTACACGAAGCGACTTCCCTCTGACCTCCGCAACCTTCGCAGGGGAGCCTAATTTAATACAGTAATTCTAGTACAAAGGTGCTTTTTATTTCAAAAGAAATCTCTTCCAGTAGATTTATATTTGGAATCACTTTTCTGGGATGTAAGATAATGATTTTTCCTGAAAATGTTTGTTCCCGTGGGGAAAAAAGCTAGTAATATCATAATTTGAAAGTAAATATGAACTAAAATGTGAATTATCCACGTAAACTATAATAATCGTATTTAACAATTTGCTTAAAAAAAAAAACAATTGTCACAAAATCTTTTACAATTCGTAGCATTGATTTCTTTAATTACAATTGGAGCAATTTGATCATCAAATATTTTCGTCAGATCTGTAGAGGAATCTGATCTTTTTTTGTTCGAATAATTAACGCTGAACTCTTATTATTCTTAATATACAACAAAGAAGCTCTTTGAGGATATTCAAATTTATTTAAAGTGAAATTGTTAAGTTGTTTTTTGAGAGAGAGAGATATATATTTAATTTTTTTTACTTAAAAGTGGATTAGTAATTTTATAATCAAAAATTCTGTATCTATTTATTGTTGGCATGTAACAAAGTCGTTTACTTTCGTAGCGTTGTGTCGTAGACTTTCGTAGTAATATGTGTCGTAGGCTCTCGTAGCACTATTCGTCGTAGGCTTTTGTAGCACTTTGCGTCATCGGCTTGCGTAGCATTATGCGTTGTAGTCGTAGCCATTTTTTGCAAAAAATGCTTCACAATTATCAATGTCAAAACAGAAATATGAAATTTTAATAATCTTATGACATTCGACCTTGTAACATATATTATGTACGTATTCGGATGCTCGTCCAATTATATCCCAAATGTAAATAGACAACTCGGAACCGACCAATGTAAAATTAGTTTCAAGCGCTGATATGTAAAGTATATTTATATTGGCAAAAAATGTCAATTTATTTCATTTTCATTCATATGTTTATGTCATACATTATTATATGACTCAATTTATTCCATAAAACCATTGTTTTTTTGGCCTCAATTATGATTATGCCTTATTTTACAATACGCGTATGTAATGCTATGGCTGAAATTTAAATTACACTTGCTGGAAAGCCATCATTAATGCATATTTATGAGTAGGGAAAAATCTCGACACACAGTCATTAGTAAGGCATCACTTTGGGTGCGGTCCAAGTGAAAAACTCTTAGAAACGAAGCAATTTTTTACGTTAAACGCGACGCAGTTCTCTTCATATTCTGGCCACTCGCAGACTTCGCGTTTATTTTCAACAACAAAAACTAAAGTTGCGTTTTATTTGCGAAAATGAAAAATGAAAATGCATTTATTTCTTTAACTACAAAGTGTACACTTACATTGTTAGGATTTTCTATTAAGCAAAGTATGCCTGTATCAGAAAATTTCTTAACATACACTATTAAACACTTGTTATAACAATAAGTAGGTAATACAAGTTAAAATAAAATATAAAATGAATTAAAGAAGATATGGATATAATTAAACAAAATTTGTGTATATGCAGAGTGTAAGAATATTTTTAACTAGTATTCGTGTGAAGAATAGTGTCATGTAATTAGGGCTTCTGTTTGATTATAATTGAGTGTTTTTAACCAATCGACAATTCTTTTTTTCACTTCGCGTAGTCTCAAAAAAACCTGTATTTTATATAGGTGGCGCTTTATTTGGATGTATTTCTTAAACTATCTACATACTTAACTAAAAATAAATGGCGGCTTTAATAAATCATCTAAACTCGCGCGTGTAGATGGCGCTGCTTCGCGCGGACGAAGCTGCGTGTTAAAGCTGGTAGTGGGTAAAGATAAAAACTCATAAAACTTTAGCTAGATGGATGGGTGATGGTATTGAGATTCACATCCAATCGCCCATAAAAATCGCAACAATACACAGGTCCTGATTTTTATATTATCGCTTTAAATAAGAATTCTAAGTCCACTATACTTACAGCACCTTAATCTTCTTCCTCCTCCTGGCTTTAGTCCCACTTGCATCCTCACTTTTTGGAGAGGAGCCCGGGGTATGTCTTTGACCATGGATCCTAAATCCGTAACCTTTGCAGGTAAACCTATCCTGTATTGGATCCATGGTTCCAGTTGCCTGAATGTGTAGATTTCCTCACAATGTTTTCCCTCACCATAAGAGCATCGGTTAGTATTCTAACTAATGTACATAACTTTGAAAATAGTCATTGATACATGGCCGAGGTATTTTAACGAGGCACCTTGCCGACTTTCTAGTCAGCACCTTAATCATTTGACCATAATGCTCAAACAGGCGTTGTGTGTTACTTAACGCTTGCCGCTTGTGACCTGTCCCGCACAATTACTTAGGCCGTAATGGCCGCGTGTGTATGACGGGGCACGCCCTATCGCACGCCGTTGTAAATCTATTGGATATTGTTCTTTCCCTTATCAAATGTTTCACGTAATTTAACTCTGTTTCTGTGCTAACTGCGGTATTTGTGGTTATGTTGATTGAATGCGGACGCCAATTTGGTTTGCAAGGGCGTGGCCTGTTGTATTATGTAGTATTATTTATCTCATTTTGCACAGCGTTGTCTTTTGCTGTGTAGGTCCACTCCATCTCTTTTTCTTTGTCGTAATAGGCGACTTAGGGATATGCTTATAAACTTAGGATTGTCTTTTTAGGCGATGGGCTAGCAACCTGTCACTATTTGAATCTCAATTCTATCATTATGCCAAACAGCTGAATGTGGCCTATTAGTCTTTTCAAGACTGTTGGCTCTCTCTACCCTGTAAGGGATATAAACTATATATATGTACATATGTATTAGTACGAAAATATTGTCTTAAAATTATAGCGAGGTGTACCTTTTGATTTATTTAATTGTATTGAACTACGAAAATCCAGAATACCAAAGGTAACAGTCGATCCTTTTGAATAAAATTTGATATTCAAAGCGAGCAAATTCACGAGCGGATGCTAGGCTTATACGCAGCCTCACTTGTTTATTAAACTTTTTGCAACTTCAGTAAATTATTGCCAAAAGCAAAATGTTCAATTGTATTAACTTTGCATAATGGAATTCAGTGGGGTTTAACGTGTGGATGGGTATTAACCGTTTAATAATGAATAATTAATTAATTTCATCAAACAGGTAATGTAGTGGAAATATAAGTATATTTAAGGTACAGTTAATTATTAATTATATGATGCAATATAGATAAAGCAACAAAATTATATGCAGTTAAGAGTTTATATAGACGTATATATGATAACGTATATATCCCTTGCGGGGTAGACAGAGCGAACAACCTCGATAAGACTGAAAGGTCACGATCTGCTGTTTCGCTTAAGATGGAATTGAGATTCAAATAGTGATAGGTTGCTTGCCCATCGCCTACACGAAGAATAACCAGTTTATTAGCCTATCCCTTAATCGCCTTTTACGACATCCCTAATCAATATATGGAGTGGTCCTATTCTTAAGTGCCAGGAGGCGCACAGCAAATTATAGAGTTAATCTCTCTTTACGACATCCATGGGAAACATAGGAATTATTCTGAAGTCTGTGGTAGCTCTACTAAAATATTAAAAAGTCTATTTTAGAAGCGTCTTTTCTGTTACAAATACCGCGTCGCCTCTTCGCTCGCTATGCTTTGTGGTAAATTACGAGTGAATTCTATCATACATACATACATACGGTCACGTCTATATTCCTTGTGGGGTAGACAGAGCCAACAGTCTTGAAAAGACTAATAGGCCACGCTCAGCTTTTTGGCTTAATGATAGAATTGAGATTCAAATAGAGACAGGTTGCCAGCCCATCGCCTAAAAAAAGAATCCCAAGTTTGAAAGCCTATCCCTTAGTCGCCTTTTACGACATCCATAGGAAAGAGATGGAGTGGTCCTATTCTTTTTTGTACTGGTGCCGGGAACCACACGGCACTGAATTCTATCATCATCACACCATTTAGACATGCACAGTGCACAGAGGACGGACGCCGATAAGCCATTTTTATCGATATTCCGCTCCGGTTGGTACGCGTGGATCACGACGCGTGCATACGATCAGGTGAATAGGGCTGTCGGTATGAAGAAATCCTACCTTTGAAGAAGAAGTACTTAGTGAATTAAAAATAAAATTGCCTATGTCACTTTTGAAAGTTTTGTCCGAATTTGTGTTAAATATCATCAAAATCGGTGTAGTAGTTTGAGTGTATAATATATACAAAAACGGAATAAAATCTTATGACGTCATAAACTAGTATTTTGGTATCGGGTACCGCCCAAATAATGTGCTGTTCACGACGTTATATCTCTGACAGTTTATCGTTCAGAGATGTGATTCTATCACCTATGTTTGTTATGATATTACTTTAGACACTATGGCACAAAATCCTGATGCAACGCATTTCCCTCGCGATACAGGGGGGAATGCTGCCAGTATGATGACCTTCACAACAGGAGCGATTCAGGGCGGACTTTTTGACTAATATTCTTTGACATAATTGCATATACATTGTGCTGTATTATGCCAATTGTGCTATATGCATTTTTATTTTATGCAATGTTGTTTAAATAAATCAATAATTATATTTTTTATTTCTGTTTGACGATTTTTGTTTATTAAGAATTTTAATAAAGAATTAAATAATTTCAATCAGTCAAAATGCTTTTTCTATATTGAAGAGGCAGCCCTTACTTCGATGTATTTCGTTCGAGATAAAAACGTGGCGTGGCAGTATTTTAGGGAAATTCGACTATTAGTTACCGTCTGGCTGTCATACGGCACTTTTACCTTCCACAGGAGATATCGTCGTATTTCACGGGGAATTTCGGGCGTTTATGGGGTGTCCCATGGCGAAAATTCGGTGGATATAAAGCGTATAGTGGCAATTCACTGGATATTGTGGTTGTTTTCGTCGGGTGGTACATGGGAATTCGCTTGTGGATTTTTGAGCAGAGATAGGCACATTTTTATTTGTTTAGAAATTGTTTTTTTTTGTTTATGACATCCACATCACATCCATGGAAGATATGGAGTGTTCCTATTATATAGTACAGTACCGTGGAAATTCTTCCCAAGAAAATGTTCTCTTAATTTTCTTAACTAAACTTATAGTTAAATTAACGTACCCTTAATTTTCTTTCTTCTTCTTCGTGGCTACATATTATTGTGCTAGGGCACAGCGTTGTCGTATGTTTGACTAGTGGAAAAATGTAAATACATACCTACATACAAACGATCTTTATCCCTTACGGAATAGACAGAGCCCACAATCTCGAAAAGACTGCTGTATGACTTAATGATGGAATTGAGATTCAGATAGTTTACAGTTTGCTAACACATCGCCTAAAAGAATCCAAAATTTCTAAGCCTTTCTTTAGTTGACTTGCACGTGAAGCAACTGGCAAACATTTATTTTTTCTTTGCTTCCATTGCAGAATGGAAACAATAGAGGAATGATTATAGTAATACTCGTATGTAGTGATTCTCATCTGTCCATAGTTTCGCAATATCTGCGGTTTCTGATCAAGAACGTGCTCGGGGTACGGACGGCTCATATCGTAGATTGGCTTCGTTTGCCTCCAGATGTCATGGAGAGTATGGAATTAAAAATAAAGCGAATGCGGTTCACGTTATGAAGGAATTGAAATGGAAAATTCCTTGAAATGTAATCGATCTTTGAAACACACTTTGAATGAATTCTTTATTTCCGAACTAGTTGCATGTACCGCCCGCAGATACATGCGCGTTAAACTACAGTTTAAGTTTTTTCTATGCCCGATGATGCGAATTTTCAAAAACAGTATTGGAGTTGGTATTATTTTTAAGTAAAGTCTGTAAATAATTAGTAGGTACCCAAATTTTTTTTTCCATTTTAAAAGCATAATTTTGTTAGGTACCTTTATAGACGTGACATATGGTCACGTCTATATCCCTTGCGGTCAACAGTCTAGAACAGGCTGAATGGCCACGTTAAGCTATTTCGCTTAATGATAGAATTGAGATTCAACTAGTGACAGGTTACTAGCCCATCGCCTAAAAAGGGATTCCTATCCCTTAGTCGCCTATTACGACATCCATAGGAAAGAGATGGAGTGGTCCTATTCTTTTTTGTATAGGTGCGGGGACCACATAAGTTATTACAATCAGAACCTTTTATTCAAATTCTGTGTAGCGTCTATCATTCGGCCAATATAATGAACGCGCCGACAATCGAACGAAACAATTCGACAAATCGAGAAAAAATTATCGGAACCGCACACGAGTTCAGCATAATCGAAATCGGCACTCGTTTAAACGGAATCGATTTGTGGATGAATGTCGCGCTGATTGCGAGAGCACTCGAGCAAATGCCGACATTCGATTAATCGAATAAATGAGATGTTGCCGAATCGAGTGCATTAACTAATTAATCGCTTAAAATGTACTCTACTTTATTGAGAGTTAATGGACTCTTGTTTATAGATTAATGTATGTTAACTATACAGGGTTCGAAAAAAAAAATTTTTACCTACAAGCTCAGACCATCACACTAAACAATTACTCCTATAGAGCCTACATCGACAAAAAAATATCAGCTAAGTTAAATAAAATAGGTAAAAGGTTTGATACCAGTACAATATAGACGGCCTCTGTGGCGCAGCGGTAGTACGCTTGTCTATGACACCGGAGGTCCCGGGTTCGAATCCCGGCCAGGGCATGATGAGAAAAGGACTTTTTCTGATTGGCCTAGGTCTTGGATGTTTATCTATATAAGTATTTATTATGAAATATAGTATCGTTGAGTTAGTATCTCGTAACAGAAGTCTCGAACTTAATTCGAGGCTAACTCAATATGGGTAATTTGTCTTGTATATATTTAATATCTTAAAAAAGCTGTCTTAAAAAAGGTTTAGGTAAAGATATAAGGAGTAACTGTCATCGTCGAATATGCATGAAAAGAGTAATGAGTGTGGAGGAAGCGGGTCTATAAGGATCGTAGCAAGTGGAAATCCATAGTCTCTGCGTACTCCAATGGGAGACAGGTGTGATGATGTATGTATAACTACGTTATATAGATATACAGCTAAACGTGGCCAAACAGTCTTTGTGATACTGTTGGTTCTGTCTACCCCGTAAGGGATAGACACGTGATTATATGTATGTATGTACATAGATAAGACCGTGATACATCCATATTTAACACGATTCCAGCTAAAGCCCCCATTACCTCCCATGTGTAAGCATATCACGCGACCTCTAAAATATTAGCTTTACAGAAACTAGGAGTTCGTTAGTGATCGAATTCCCTCGGGAGCGGTAGGCCTAACTGGGGTGGGAACGTGAGCGGAATACCGCCAATTCCCACCGATTTGCGACAGGTTCGAATATTGATCGGCACTTGTTTCCGTTCATTGTGCCGTGTGGTTCCTGGCACTTAGAATAGGACCACTCTATCTCTTAACCATGGATGTCGTTAAGCGACTAAAGGGGGTGATAGACGTACGAACTTAAAGTCTGCGGTTTTAAAGATCGCGAACTTACTTGGCTCGACGTCGGCGATACACGCGCCAACTTACTCATACCGTATCGCGATGTCGTCCACTGAAGAAGCTTTGTGTTATTTAGGAATTATATCGTTTTACATTTCAAAAATTAAAAACAATAGACTAAGGCGAAAAGTGTGGGTTAAGAACTGGCTTACAAAAAGAGAGCGTTTATCACATGTGAATTTAGTAAGAGAGTTACGTGAAGAGAGGGAAGATTTCCAGAATTATTTCAGAATGCCTGAGCCTGTGTATGAAGAACTTTTATGTTTAGTCACACCAATTATAGCTAAACAGGATACTTGCATGAGAGAAGCTAATTTTCCAAAGACAAGGGTTATTTCGGAAAGCTTCTATAAATTCGGTTAGCAGTTCATGTGAATAAGTTCGAAAATCACACATTTTGAGAAATTTCTGAATCAAAATTAACAAAAATTGCAATTTAAACAAGCGTGCGCGTCCACAGACTGGCGGCTCGCGGCTGGCAGTGCTGCCACACGTACGAGCCAAGACGAGCTACGAGTAAGATTTCAAACCGGTTGGATCGCCGACGAACTTACTCGGCGGTTTTAAAGTACGCGTACTTACGGTGACACACGAGCGAAAAAGGTCGTCGAGCCATAAGTACGCGTACTTGCTCGCCCGTCTATCACCCACTTAAGGGATAGGCTAATATACTTGGGATTTTTATTTAAGGGGTTGTGCTAGCAATCTGTCACTATTTGAATCTCAATTCCATCGTTTAGCAATAGAGCTGAACGTTGCCTCTCAGTCTTTGCGAGACTGTTGGCTCTGTCTACCCCGCAAGGGATGAAGTCCTGAATTATTTAAGTTAATTGTTGTGATGTAGGATGGACGTTGGTATCAAACTCGATTTTTCTGGACTGACGGCTAGACTTTGAAGCTAATCGAAATGCAATTGTTAAAGTGACACTGACATGCAGACAACATCTTTAAGCCAGTCGTTTTAGCTGTCATTTGTCATTGATCAGTCCGTCAGTTAGTTGAGAGAATTATATAATTATATAATTAGACTAGCTGTGCCCGCGACTTCGTCCTCGTGGAATAGTCATTTTGGTCATTATTGAAGCCCCCAATAATGAATAATTTCCCCCGTTTTTCTTCTTCACATTTTCCATTATTTCTTTACTCCTTATAGTTGCAGGGTGATGTTATATAGCCTAAAGCCTTCCTCGATAAATGATCTATTCAACGCAAAAAGAATTTTTCAATTCGAACCAGTAGTTCTTGAGATTAGCGCGTTCAAACAAACTAACTCTTCAGCTTTATTATATTAGTATAGATTGGTTCAATGATAAAACATGAAAAAACATTATGATCTGATGCTATATTTACATTTATGTGCCCTTATTCCGAATAGTACAGGACATATCATAAAATTTAACTATGTATGAAATTGAAACGGGCAGTAAAAATACGAATATGCTCTCCCAATGAAATAAGGGCAATAACAGACAAGTTTGAGCATCGCCATAGACCAGAATAGACCGAATTAAAGCCATCATTACACTGCCCGACGCCTTAGTATTTATTTATTTTAACTTAATTGTACAAAATACAAATGTATAGCACAATTGGCGGACTTAATGCTCGAAGCATTATATACCCGTCAAGCATTGGTACTGCTCAGTATTTGTTGTATGTTGGATGGGAAGAAGAATTGATCACGATAAAATATTATAAACATTCATTTATTCGTAAGTAAGTAAGTAAGTTAATGCTTTATTGTTCACTAAAGGAGTACATGACAAATATAAAACAGTAGTACAGTACAAAGGCGGGCTTATTCCTAAGTGGGATCTCATCCAGCCAACCTGACAATAAGAGGATCGCATATAATATTCGTCGTTTTTCCCTTAGATATATTTTTTTTCTATGAAAAACACCATGCTAAGTACAGTCGAGTTGAACTGTCAGCGTGGAATGGACGTGTGCATTATGAATTGTATATCAAAGGCTTTAACAAGCGACACAGATACGCGACAATTCGCACGTGCGGAATCCTTCCTGCGACTGTGCTGCCCTCCGTAATATGCGTTAACTAAAATTTAATAAAGGCAGCAACACACGAGTTACACGCATTACTGCACAGCGAACGACGCGGATGCACACCCATGTGCCGCACGTGTGCATACGTCCTTATATTTCTACTGCATTTGGGTCGCGTGTTTACTAAAGTGAAATTTTTAACATAATTCACTTTGTAAATTGTTGATATTTTTTTTTTGTATTTAATGAGTTTTGTTTGAACACTGAGCAATTTTATTTTGTAATATTTTAGCATTAGGTTAATACTGTAGTCAGGCGCTCTCATAGACTTTGTTATAATTTATTATATTTTATTTTGATACTTTTTCAGACTTAGCCGTAGTAGTGGTAAATTAAATATTGTCTATGGACAATCTTCATTGTTTTTTAACTTGAAGTCACAAATTAATAATGTTGGCACCATAGCTCTACCTGCGAAATTTACTAATTAATTTATTCACTTATTATTCCCTTTTTTTTCGAAATTATGTGCGTGTTCGAAATATTTTCGACAGTTGTTAAAACATTCGCATAACTTTAAATTTTGTTTGAGTAAAAATTCAAACAAATGTAAAATGAATTTAAATCCAATAAAAACTATTTGCAAGTTCAAATAAATATTCAAACTCCATTTACACTGCATGAATTGACTTGATGGAACGCAAAAATCCGTATTCAATAAAGCCAGTGTCCATGATGTAAGTACAGTCAACAGCTTATAATAGTATTGTGAAGAGGAGGCCAATATACATCTTCCTTAGGGGTTAGTGCGAGTTTAACTCTATCAAACGCGTCGAGCAAGTAAACGCGAATTTGTATGTGATTTGATCAGCGCCACCTAGTGGTAACGCGATGGCACTAATGCAATTCCATACAAATTCGTGATTACTTGCTCGACGCGTTTGATCGAGTTAAACTCGCACTAACCTCTCTTGTCTCCATAGCATGCAACGCCCGACGCCGTTTTCGCCGCGCGAAAAATTATTGCTGTTTCACTTTTTATTATGACGCAAAACGGGACAGCGATAATTTTGCCTAAGCCACTTGATTAAGCCACGGGGCCTTGCGTTAGTTCCGGTTACAGCCTCATCTCTCTGGAGAGGAGCCTGTGCCTATGCGCATTATTTACGCATTTTTGTCGGTAACCTACCGTTGGGCCACTGACGCTCCATATTAATTGTAAATGCTTCCTATTGTGATGTGTAAGTAACCATAGTAACAAAACATGCACATCCAGACATCAATATATTAAATAATTTCCCTATATGGGTTGGGTTCCCCTGGATAGGTTGCGGAGGTCAGATTGGAGTCGTTTCTTGGAAAACCTGATTTATTCAATCCAGGAACACGGACAAAGGCGCATCCCGGCTCCTCTCTTGAGAGGTGAGAATGTAAACCGAACAAATGCCAGGGAAAAGACGTCTCTTAACTGGATGACATTCCCGTGAAAAAAGCCACATTCTGTATGATTGGTTTACAATCATACTAAACAAAATGGAAGACTAAGGGTAAGGCTTATAAACTTGGAATTCCTTTTTTGCGCGGTTGGATAGCAACCTGTCACGATTTGAATCTCAATTCCATTATTGAACAACGCTCAATAGCTCAACGCGCTTTTCACACTCGTCAAGACTGTTGGATCTGTCTTTTCTATAGCTTTATAACCTTGTATTATTTCGTTTCATGCTTTAAGTTACTTAATCAAGAGATTATATTTAAAAAAAGTAATTTGTAACAGAAAAATTGATCATATTTTTTACAAAATAGACATCCTTGTCGCATACGGTTGACTGTACATTTGAACACTCAAACGAGGTATATATGCGAATGTGTGAACACACCCTTACTGAATTCTGTGAACCGTTGCTTCTATGAACTGTTCTGTTTTAAAATACACATGAAAAGTGTCAATAAATTCAATGAAAGGTAGAATGATACAACGAGAATTTACTTTTTTTTGTTACTTTTTATTTGGTCATAGTTTTTAGGGTTCCGCACCTAAAAAGTATCTAAAAACTGGACCATATTACTAAGCCTTCGCTGTTTGTCTGTCCGTTTGTCAGTCACCAGGCTGTATCTGATCATGTGATAGCTAGAAAGCTGAACTTTTTAAACATGTATTTCTTTAATGTTTTATTTGCTGCTGTAGGGATTCCATACAATTAAGGTGTTTTTTCGTATTTTTCTCTCAATCTTCATAACGGTTACAGGTAGACGCTTTAAATTTTGAATGAATATTCACTTGTATATTATCTTTCACCTACCTTTAACCTACCTTTCAAAAACTGATATACGGGAATGGAAGCAGCTAGCACATACTATGTTTTTGTTTTCGCTACTATACGTAAGAGCACGAATGCTTAAATTGCCAGTAAATTATGGAGTCGTAAAGACTGTCAACAAAAACGGAAGTACAGTCTACAGCATAATAACCTACCTCAATTCATTGCAAATTCGCCTCTATTACGACATAGAGTAACTTGATATGCAGTTGACTATTTACCCAGTTTAGAGAGACCCCATTGCCTGAAAATGGATGGAGTTTAAATTCCACGGGGTTCTAAAAGTACAGGCGTGTAAGCGCATCGCCTATCATGAGTATTACCCGACTAAATACGGTAGTAAGTGCGGTCCTAATGAAGGAAGCGATGTTATGGAAGTCGTTTGCTTCGGAGTAGAGATGGGCCGAATACCATACTTACCGAGTAATGCTCGGTTTTGCCTTCAACAAACTGAACACTGCCAAATAACTCGGTTCAACAATGGCGCGTAAACGAGTTAAATGTAACCGAACAAAATGAAAGTTTTTTTTATTATGAACTCCAATTTGGTAGCATACATTTATGCGTCGCGATCAAAGAACGCTAGTTGGGTAGTATGCCGGTACGGCTTTTCGATACTGAAACTAGTACTCTTAGGTCCATTGCGAGAAGGTTTGTTACGAAGATACTAGTTACGACACGGAGATACTTACAGTACGGACAAAAGAACATTTCTTGACCCAGCTAAAGACGTCATGAGTGCACATTGTCATTATAACCGTTCAAAAATACTAAGCACTGAAACTCGACGGTTCAACAGATCGCTCGAGTACGATACGAGTATTTTTTTCGACCATTGAAATCGGGTTATTATACATTTTATTTCGTATTCTGTGCTCGGCACTAATACTCGGTTGATTGAACCGAGTCAATCGCCGAGTACGAGTAACAGATAAAGGTGCCGAGTATACAAAGTACCGAGTACTCAGTCCATCTCTACTTCTGAGCTAACGCGCCTTTGTTAGTTAATGTTCATGTACCATAAAATTATTAAATAAAGAAGTATACTTTAATCCCCATCGTAAATCCATGTTAATTGGATTTTAAAGCTTATCTTGCTCATTTGCTCTCCAGTTGGGTTTGATAGTAGCCTGTTTACATAATTTGGTTTTAAAATGTAATAGTCCGTTTTACTCTGTAATGTCTTTTGTAAGGGCCGTTTGGTTCATTAAAGCTGAGTTGCAGTAAAGTATTCGAATTTGTGCAAAATTTTTTGGTAAATGGACATTTTAAGTCATCACCAAAACGGGAAATAATGGTTCCGTATGAAATGTTGATTATTTTTTACAATACTCAAATATACATTATCTTTTTCTTGTTGTTTCGACTATGCTTTCTTTCTTTTAATTACTCAGTTACGAAATTGTTTTAACTGCCAACATGATTCGACTACATTTACAATCAAATCTTGATATCGCTTTGTTTATTTATTTATTTAAACTTTATTGCACAAAATACAAATGTATAGCACAATTGGCGGACTTAATGTTATAACCATTATCTACCAGTCAACCATTGGGTCTGACAGAGAACTTTATGTGGAGTCAAAGTAAATAAATATATTTATACCTACACAAAAAATAAAAAAATAATTATAATATACATACGTAAAAAACTATAATAGATAAACAATATGCATAAACAAATAGGTGCAGCGATTACCGAAATGAGTGAAAAGGCTTATAGGTAGGCTTGTTATTTGACTTTTACGTCTACAAAACGTTACAATTGCTTCTATCAGTATTTCCCATTAACGTTGTCTTATTTGACACCACCACAAGCATGCAAGCCTCTGGAATCCCGACTGGAGCGAATACAATCACAGATGCGGTTAATTCTCCATCGAGCGATGCACTGTGTTACTCGATGTGATAATAGCTTATAACTTCAAAGTATCACTGCATTTTAGCATTTATTTATTAAACTAGGTATAATTTTACATTAAATTTCAATTTCATGTAAAAAAATTATAAAATCGATCCACCGGCTTAGCTAGCGAAATAGACACAGAATTTCGCATTTATAATCTTCCTATTAATCAGTCATTTAAATTAAATTGAACTAGTTGTTCCCAGTAAACGAAAACCTTGCGATCGCTTAATTTTTTTACAAAATTATGAATATTACAGAAACCACTTGACTGATTTTGATTCCCCAAAAACGTCAAAATACTGTCAACAGATCCTATAACCTTTAAAATTTTTAATGAAGTTCTTCGATAATAATTTCGAAGATGGCAAATATGTGTAATTTGTTTCAAATGTCCACCTGAAAATATTTAACTTTGAATTGCCTTTAAACCAGCCTAAGAAGCCCTGGAGTCTTGTTAATATTAGCTCTGTCTTCAACGTTACGAATAAGGACGAATGTAACCTTCTATCAATCCTCAACAGAAAAGCTAACAAAAGCATTAAAGGGTTTGACACCGCAACAGGCAATACAAGCTTCAACCTGTCGCAGCCGGACGCAATCACAGATGCGGTGGACGGTTAACCCTTCATTGGCGCACGTAGGAGGCTTGACGGCGATGTCTGTTCATTCTATTGGCACAATCCGATTAAAGGTCCATCTCCACAAATCAGATCCGTGCACGGAACGTGTGTAATCAAAGTGTATCGCTTTAACGTTTAACAGTTTGTATCGAACTTTTTAGACCCCGTATCATACATGCGCCGTGAGGGGTAGACCTCCCTTCATTGGTGGACGTAGAAGACTGGACAGCAAGCGATGTCACCTGTTCATTCCATTGGCACAATCTTATTTAGTGCACGCCACATAGCAGTTTCCAACTATTTGTTACAGACTATTTTTTATTACGACGTTATGTACATTAGTTTGAATACAAACCGATATTCTTACGGCGAGGAAAAATATCGTGAGGAAACCTGCACATTCAGGTAACTGGATATGTAACCATGATTGATCCAATACGGTTTAGGTTGCCCTGCAAAGGTTGCGGAGGTCAGATGGGAGTCGCTTCTTGTTAAAACCTGACTCACCCAATCCAGGGTCAATGGTTAAAGGCATAGGTACCCCAGACTCCTATAGAAGGGTGAATATAACTTGACCTAAAGCCAGGAGAAAGAACAGTGAAGCCATGTAATGGACATGCCCAAATTTGAGTGAGGTGAGGCGAATCCGCCTCCTGGCACAAATGAGATAAAAATATATTCCAATTTACTGTTCATAAATTCAGATATATAAAACCATTGATCTGTTTAAAACTTACCTAGTTTTATATGTTAGCAATATACACATCTAAATTATGAGTACGTATAAAATAACGCCTTTATCCCGCAGGGATAGGCAAAGATCACATCAAATTAAATTAATTAATTGTTTTGTTAGCAATATCTCTGTTTTATTTCTACAATCATTTTCTTGCGGTGGAGAAAGATTTTATATTCTGATGATGACACAATTTTTTTGGATAAAATTTATTTTTTGACCATTCAGCAGTAGTGCTTAATTCGTAATCTTTATTACAAACACTAGACTTTACACCCGACAAAGAACAACAAAACTAAATTGGTTTTCCTTTTTTTTTAATTCATGATTTACCTTTTAGGTTGCTTAATAATCGCTGATTAGTATATCGCTTATATTCCTTTTATTTTTGTTTCAGGTATATACTGAACTTTCATTAGAATGCTGGTGGAGATTATGGTACTATAAGCTTTGTTATAACTTTAAAAGTTATACAAATCACGTAAATATTACTTTCCAACATTATTTAGATATAGGTACTTATTTATATTTTGCCGTGCCGTGTGGTTTCCGACACTTTACAATAGAACCACTCCCATTCCATATCTTTCCCATGGATGTCGTAAAAGGCGACGACGAGGCGGTAGACTTATAAAATTGGTATTCCTCTTGTATACTAAAGGCTAGCAACGTGTCACTATTTGAATCACAATTTCATCATAAAGCCATAAACTTAATTTTGTCCGTTGAAATGGAATGAAAATTTTGGTTCATCAATGTTTGTTGTCATGTAAAAACAATATGAAACTCATAAAAAACATTGATGAACCAAAAAGCTGAATAAAAGTTCTCAATTTACGGCTAAGTAATCTATAACAGTTCTTAAAGTTAAAATAGGAAGTGCCTCGCTAAAATTGGTTCAAATGATAGCCCCTGACTTCAAGTCCAGGATTTAGGTGTCGGACTAACCGATTTAAAATCCTGCTAGAAACGCCCGAGGAAGTTCGGAATTGACTCTTGAAAGTGTGAAGCGAAATTGTTATAGACGACTTGCCCAGCTCTTGCCTACTATGTTGTGGATAGTTCTAGTCAAAGACTTTGTCTAAAAAGCGACCATGAATCGCGTAGTAAAAACGGCATCGCGCGCAATTCTATGGGGGCATTTTCCGTAGCATGGAACTAAAAGAAGAATCCTATTACACGTCATAATAAAAAGCGAAACAGCGATAGTTGTCGCGCGATAAAAACAGCATAGAAGATGAGCTAGCACTATTTATAGATCTCAATTCCATCACTAAGCCATACAGCTGAATGTGTTCAGTGATCTTTCAAAAGACTGTTGGCTCTGTCTTCCTTGCAAAGGATAAAGTCGCTTGACGATGAAAACGAAATACTTGTATATGCAACAATTGACCAGAATAAAAAAAATAAAAAGTAATTTATCAATTTATTCCAATAAATTTCGAGACACTTTTGATGGCGCATTTCCCTAACAAACTTTGGTATCGTACCTCGGAGGCAAATAGTAAGCAGTGGCTCCGAACTTCGGTAATATTACCGAGCAGACAATAATACCGCCGTAAACCGCCTCTTAATAAGCGAAGATTCATAATAACTACGGATGAAAACTTCCCTTACCTATCTTACTTAAGGCGATAAGTACAGCGTTCGTTGAAATTATTTAGAGTAAGTAAATTTTATCGTGATTCTTCATAGAGTTATAGTAAGCAGTGCATCATTATCACTGCTTACTGTGTGGTACCCTGCACCAAAAGAAAAAAGAATAGGACCACTCAATCTCTTTCCCAATGGATGTCGTAAAGGCGTAAAAGGTCAACTAAAGCAATAAAAAAATTAACAACTGTCGATGTCAAATATAATACAGAGTATATCTGTCAGTTAAACTCTCAAGTATATCGTGTCGTGTTCGTGACGCAAGTAGAACGAGTTGGACAAATGTACATTATAGAAGATAATTTTACATACATACAATCACGTTTCCCCGGAGGGGTAGGCAGAGACTTATTTATTTATACGCAATTCTTTAAAACTACCTAATTCAAAATTATAACCACCAGATTGCACTACACTTTTTAAAATAATAACTTGATTAGAATGAGAGCAGGACAGATTTACGATTATGACAAGGATGAACAAGGATAGAACGTAAAAATGTAGGAATATGACAGCTTCGATTATATCATTTTATAATTTACTTGTCACTGTATAGAGGAGCTTTTTTGTCATTGTGTATAAAATATGATGGGAAATGTCAAATCTTTGATCAACACAGCATTGGACCTAATTCCTAAGAAGAATACTGGTATAAGTTACTCGAGAAATCGTCATTGGTTCATAACATTCTGCTTAATTTATCTTAACATAATTTCTGTAAAATAAAGCATATTTTTCCTTCGCCCTCTTTGAGGACAATATTCTGTCGATTTGAACCTTAAGGCCATATATCTTCTTCGCGAAACCAAAGCACTTTACTTCAAATGGAAATTCAATCCCATTGTTTGTCTATTATGATTCTTAATACATTAGTTATAGAGCCCATTTTATTATACAACAAAGACAGAGGTAGGTTTACAAAGGCACAAAAGAGAAGTCTTTTGTTAAGAAAAGATCCGGTCTGGCATTCACGAGCTTGAGAAATGAAAAATAAAATTCACACCTCTTGATTTTTCTCATTCAAAGATATCAATAAATCATGTCCGCTTTTTACATTTTTTGTTATAAGAATAGCGTTATAGTATTTCGTGTTGAAAAATTGAGTTGGAATTTGTTTGAGACAAAACAGACCGTGGACTTCAAAGCAAACCTGTACCAGAGCCTGAGAATGAGCTGACTTGGTCAGCAAAGTCATTTCGACTTTGAACTTGTGAAAGGATTATTTGATACTATTATTTTGACTTCGGGTTTATTGAATTAGCTGTTACTCAAGGTTACCTAAACCAATATAAGCTAGTAAACCGCCCAATGCACTACATCTATTTGCTATTTTGAAAACATTGTTTTTTATTCCTTTTGTGTGCAATAAAAGAGTTAGTCATTCTTTCATTCACCTACGAGTATGAAGATTAATTATCTGTGGCTAATATAAAGTTCTCATTGCTAAAGAAATGTTATAAACTTAGAAAAAACATTAATGTAAGCTTCAGAATTTACATACATAGGAAACAATTCTCTGTCTACCCCTCCCGTAAATAATAGACAAAGAATAATACCAACAGTCTTGAAAAGACTGCTAAGCCATGTCCAGCCGTTTGGCTTAATGATTGAATTGAGATTCGAAAAGTGACAGGTTGCCAGCCCATCGCCTAAAAGAAGATTCCCAAATTAATAAGCTTATCCCTTAGTCGCTTTTTACGACAACCACGGGAAAGAGATTTTGTCTATTGGTGCCGGGAACCACACGGCACTTTTTACCTTTAAGAAAGACTGTTAACTACAGAAATTTATAACTACAATCCGGAATTTTGACTAATGAAATCAGAAAATGAAGGTCGCACCCCGCGGTCGCCATTAATTCGAACTGACAGCCCCCCATTAATGTGTGCCAGTGATTTATATACGTGTCCAACCAACCCTTTACTGGCCTGAATGGGGTAAACCTATACGTAGTTAGTATGATTTCACTTGATACTGATGGATATAGTTAGGTACTTATTCTGTTTTGATGATGAGCTTCATTTTATTGCAAATCATACAGTATCACGTCTATATCCCTTGCATGGTAGACAGAGCTAACAGTCTCGAAAAGACAGAAAAGGCACGTTCGTCTGTTTGGTTTTATGATAGAATTAATTAATTAATTTATTTAGCGTACCAAATAGATTACAAACAATAAAAAAAAAATGTGTTCACAAATAGAAGTTATCCAGTTTATAATCCTAAAACAGGCGTGCTTAAGAACGGAGATTTAAATTGTATTATTATATTAACAAAATACAAATTACATCTATTATATATATTTATAGAATGACAAACAGGCTACAATTAATATGCAAGAGAATCGATTGGCAGGAACGATACAAAAGTTTTAATTGACAAAACTAAAAAAAAAAAGTAAGTTCGACATTTGTTTGATATTTATTTATTACTGCATTTTCAATCTGTACCGCAAATAAATGTAGAAATAATTTACGAACTGCGACTGGATGAAACCAAAGGTGTGTCCACCACGCCTTCCCCTCGACCAACCGTATATACCGCGCTCTTCAATTTGGCGTGGCCGGCTGCCATTCATTAGACCAGGCTCACACAGAGTTAATTTCGCAATCTTTTGCGGCGAAACCACTGAACCGATTTTGAAGAAATTGAGTACGAAGATAGAGTTAACCCAGACGAAATAGTGAGGTAGTACATGCGAAATATACTATAGGCTACATTCAGCTGTATGGCTTAGTGACGAAATCGTGATTCAAATAGTGACAGGTTGCTAGCCCATACTTATAAAGGAATTGTCACATCACGTTTCTTTTTATTCCAATTTTCAGTTCTCTCACTACGTCAATGAATATTTATAAGGGCTCAAGGTACAATAACATCCTCTTCTTTACTATCGTGTTTACTCTCGTAGTTACTGTTATTGTTACCATTCTGCGATACCTCACTTTCGTTTATAGCAGTTCGTGAATTCCCTTTGATAGTAATATAAGTACGTATTATGCGATTGCATTGTTTTTTATATGTACAAAAAAAAATCCATATTATGCTTTGTACAAATACTTGCCACCTTATAAAAAATTAATTAAAAATTGGAAAATTATTGATTTATCAATGCTTTTGGTATACTTATTATTAATACATACAACACTAATTAACTCATGCTCAGTGATATAAACATTAGCGCAGTTTCAAATATTATTATTTTTAAAACAGCTTGATGTGAATAATTCACGAATAACATTCAAAATTTAAAAGTTCGTCGTTTTCGGTCAAATCAAATAATAAAAAGTCGCATAATATTTTTTTGCCCCTTTTTAGTGGCCAGTATCATTACAATGATTTTGTTTTGATAAAAATGTTGTTTTTTATATAATAAAATGTGTATGGAAGTATGGATTCGTGAAATAACAACATAGATATAGTTTGTAATCAGTACCAGCTGACCCATTTATTTATCAATAAACTTACATACTATCGATCATTTCATTTGCGAGTTTTTAAAGTAGAAATGAGTGATCAGTCTTCATTGTGCAAGATTTTTTATTAATTTGGGAAATTACATACACAAGATAAAATTATTTTAAACCAAGTACCATGTTATACATAAGGTTAAATAAATTATAAATTTAGATATATCTCCCAAACCTTCATCCTTTTGTCCATAGTTTTGCTAAATTCTAAATGTTCCGATTGGGCTTTTAATTGAAATTTACAATTTTTCCAATTTCAACATTGATTCAATCATGAAATCTGTCACCAATTCTTTAACATCTTGTGCCACGGCAAAGTCTTCGTGCAAGAATGATTCTCTGGCTACTTTCCTGACGACTGTGTTCGGCATATCAGCGGCCATGGCTAAAACGTCTCTTTCATCTAACAAATTATCGCTTACAGTGTAATGCATAGTGACATCAGCTGTGATTAGACTTAGGTCATAAGCAGGAGGAGTGAGGGTTCCATATACCCTTCTGTTCTCAAGAATGCCGTAGTTCCACCTTCTGAATGTTCTGTCCCTTATGTTTTGGCCGTAATGAGCTATTTGCTTCAGAGCACCGCCACCAAGAGCATCTTCGGCGAAGATTTCCAGATTAGATGAACCTTCATCCGGTACTTCTCTCTGAAATTGCAAAACACCGTTCATTAGTTTATGTCTTGGATTAAAAGTTGAATTATGAGAATGTAAAAACGTATCTGCTGATGATGCGGTGTCCATCGGTAGATTAAATAAAAAAAAAATGGTAAGTATTGTACTTTTATTTTTATTCTTAATGCACCATTCGGACCGACGAGGCTGTGGCTTTTAATTGAAGTAAAACATTAACTGCTACTTGTATAAAATAAAGAAACAACTGGAGAATTTGACCATTTACAAATACATACATCATACAATGTTTGCTCGACATAGTAGCAATAATGATTTTACGTTAAACAAGTTAAAAAGTGAGAATGTTAAAAACACTAGGAAACGAGTAATGCGGAACACTGCGTTTGATGAGCATTAGCGCGATTATCATTAATAAATTATATCGCTATCGTTTTCGCTTCCTTATTTCGCAACTATCATTGACAGACAGTTTTAGTACGCACAATTTTTTTAAGATCTAAGTTATAATTTTGATAGGTATGAATGTATATGCTCTGTAATTTACAAGCTATACTAAACTCAACCTGTTTGTTTAAAAAATTAACGTCGTCTTTGGGATTTTTTGCCATAGGTTTGAATTAGTTATCACTTTTACGAGTACAATCAGATGAAGGGTAACCTATTACTATTTCAGAATTTCTCTTGTCTAGATATAAATTGGCAGGTTTAAAAGATACTTTTATAAAAAAATATTTATAATCATGAGAGAAACTCACCAGTAAATGTTGAACGCCCGTAACTTCGCACATGTGCTGTGTGTCGATTCTTCCGGTACAACGATCTGCCAGAGTGGTTCTGCCCCAGGGTAGGCTGGCTTCGAAGCCAGGTGGGAACACTTCAACGAAACCCGTGGCCAGAGCCGTTTTCTGGAACCAGACAAATTCATTGCAGCAAACTTTCTTGGATACATAAAATTAAAAACAAGTAGAAAGAGTGAGTCGGTCGCTCAGTCACTATGTATCGTTGGAATAATGAGAAATACAAACTTTGAATATAAACGTGGAATAAAATGAACCCGCGAATTGGTACCTTTGCAAAAATTTTTAAACATAGCTTTTTAATCTTTTCATACTTAATTTAGGTTGGGTAATAATAAATTGTTCCACTACAATGGACTAATGACTGCCAAATCTTGATGTCCAATACAAAGTTATCAGTTTGATTTGACTACTGCGATATATCAGCGTCAAGTCTTTGACCAACGTTATCAATTCAGACAATGCATACAGTCATCAGTTGTCATGTATTTCTATGACTCTTCTACCTAATAGTAATTTAATACACGCCAATTTTATTATCTACAGGCAGTGTTAGTTCAAGTTATCAATCATGAATTTTCTTGCCCTGTAAAAATATGTATGTTCGTTACTAAAAAGAAAAATAAAAAGGTAAAAACAACTTACATAAATAATATCAGTCATCAACGCAGTCGTACGTAGCTGCGCATTAGGGAAATGGTTCATATACCCGACACCCGCCAAAAGATGAACAGATGTGAACTTCTCATTATACTCCGGGCGCATCGAATTCAGGACCAGGAACGCTGTGCCCCCCTGAGAATGTCCTACATAATGCAGTTTCTCTTCACCAGTGACTTCTAGAACATAATCGATCATCGCAGCGACGTCGAGCATGCCTATTTGTTCCCAAGTGAAGTCGAAGAAGTCAAACTTGTCAGAATCAGGGTTCAGGGACACGTGGTTTCTAGATAGTCTGTTGCCGCGAGCATTCCCCATCCAGACGTCGAAACCGGCATCGGCCAGATTGTAAGCTGCGGATAAAAAAGTTGATTTTATGGTATGGTTGATCGAAATGTTATGGTAGATTTTTCTGGTTGGGGTTTATCATAATGACAAAGGTAATTTTCCTAAATATTTTTTGCACAAGAGAACCGTACCCTAAACCTTCTTGGTCGTGTCTTTTTTGTTTTATACGAGTCTAAGAGATAGATTAATGATACTGTGCTGTGGGTTTCCTGGCACCAATACAAAAAGGAATAGGACCACTAAGGGATAGGCTTACAAACTTGGGATTCTTTTTTAGGCAATGGGCTAACAACATGTCACTATTTGAATCTCAATTCTATCATTAAGCCAAATAGCTGAACGTGGCCATTCAGTCTTTTCAAGACTGTTGGCTCTGTCTACCGCGCAAGGGATAGTGACGAACCATATGTATGCATGTATGTATTAATGATAATGATATAATGATACCTGATGATACTAACAGATACTGAACTCGGGGCCCAAAGCGATGTAAGCATTAGAAGCTGAGAACAGCCCATGCATAAGGAACACCGCTGGCCTCCTCACGTCAGAGCTGGACTGGTGCCGGCCAAATGGGATCCTGTGAACCTCCAGAATGTACCCGTCCTGTGTGGTCACGTGGTGCCTTTCTGCTTGATATCCATGGGATTTTATTTGCTCAGGCTGAAAAAGATATAGATGCTTTTGTTAGGATTTTAAAGTGATTTTATCGTGGTGGGCATTTTTTAATGTAGGCACTATCTGTAATTTGTTAAAGACTTATATATTTAAAAAAAAATGAAATTTAGACTAAGGAATATAATTAACATTTTTAGCGATAATATCGATGTTGTAAAATCATTTGTAAGTGCTTACCTACCTGCCAACTTTTTATATAAAAAAATGTTATCAAGTGATAAAAAAAGTGTAAGTGTTAAATGCTAAACAAAAAAAAAACAGAAAAAAATAAGTAGTGAAAATTAAGAACGTTTAAGGTTATGTAAAAATAAAGAGTATTTATTACAAATCTATATTTATCAAATTCAATTACAATATTCACAAAAAAAAAAAGTACTCACCACCTCAAATATGGAAAATCCTTCCCTTCTGGTGGGAAGTGAGAAACCACAAACGAACAGACTGAAGATTATCACTCCACGTACCATCTTGAAGGCGGAATTCGCTATAACATTAACTGTCTATGCACCAAGTATATATAATGTTTCTTATCACTAATTTTACTATTAATTTATTGGCACATTCGGTGAGGTAAATCCTTTAATGACATGATTACTGATATACCTATGTATTCATAATACAATAATCTGATGTAAACACTGTTCTGTTTTTCTCTAAGATACAGTTTTAATTCTCTTTTATAATCTTCTTCGTCCAAGGGTATTCCCGGTTACATCGCCCTGCTGCAGAGTCCGGGGTCCGCTACTCCTATCCTATAAGCGATTTGACGAGGTTACTTGTTTTTACACAGAGCGAAGGTAAATCATAAGCAAAAGGAAAAGTCGCACGACGATTATAGGATGTCTTATGCCTTAATCGACTTTTAAGATCTGCAAGAGAACATTCTGTGTTTTTCTTTCGCTGCAAGAAAACATTCTGTGTTTTTCTTTTGACGGCCTCTGTGGCGCAGCGGTAGTGCGCTTGTCTGTGACACCGGAGGTCCCGGGTTCGATTCCCGGCCAGGGCATTATGAGAAACGAACTTTTTCTGATTGGCCTGGGTCTTGGATGTTTATCTATATAAGTATATAAGTATTTATTATAAAATATAGTATCGTTGAGTTAGTATCTCGTACCACAAGTCTCGAACTTACTTCGAGGCTAACTCAATCTGTGTAATTTGTCCCGTATATATTTATTTTATTTTATTTCTTTCGCTCCCTGACTAGCATGGAAGACACTTCTCTGTAATAATGGTTGATATTCATAGCTCCATTGTAGTATTTTAATATTATATGAATAACATAACATACTCGTAGATACCTACTGTAGACCGGAAGAAGTAGAATGAGCAAAGTAGGAAAGTGGAATCCAGCGAGCGGCGAGAAGCTTAATATCGGAGGGTGCAACTGGGAAAACGCCAAGATGAGAGGGAGATAGATAACATCATGCCCCTTCCCCGGAAGGGTACGCAGGTAGGTACAACATTCATCTACTTGCCACGATCTCTGCATACTTCTTTTGCTTCATCCACATTCCTCAATATTTTTTTTGCTTTATACCTTCATTGCCCACCTGATTGAATAATAAATTAATCCGACTGGATTTACAACTATATTATAAAAATGACACGGATATCAGTGCAAATTAATTGATTAAAATTTTTATATATTTTTGTCAAAACAAGCAGATTTCAACTTTCTTAAGATAGCATTTACTTACTATTTTTTTTAGTGGTGTTTATAATTATGACTTTTGTGACTCATTTACAAGTAGTCGCTAGCGGTTCCGTCCGCATAACAAATGCCCATTGTTCCTTCTCGTACTCACTCCATACTGTATGTATGCCAAATTTTATTGAGATTAGTTCAGTAGTTTTGACTTGAAAGACGGACAATCAAATACAAATCCAAACATAATAGTCATATCAAGTTTGACCACCATACCGTATTATGGTCAAACTTAAGTCTGCTCAATGTGCGTTACAAATGTATTTGCCGAATCAAATTTTCATAAATGGAAAAATAATGGTATTGACTAAATAAAGCTGATGCTCATAATAAATTTTATTAAAATATTCATTCTTTTGCTCTTTGACTTCAAGTGTACGTCCGTTAAATGCTCTTCAGAAGACTCGGGCCTTAGTTACGTGAAGTGGTAATAGTTGCAGTTAAAATGCAAATTCCCTAAGTTTAGGTCGAGCTGACAATGATATTACGAGGTCGAGGCACTTCAGGTAACCTTATAAATGAAAACATACATACAAAAGTGTCGAGAAGACTGAAATGTCGTTCAGCTGGATAAGCCTTAGTGATGAATAGAATAGAATAAATATTTATTTTCCAAATTGGATACAAGGTATCACATATTGACGTCTCATCACTTAAATCTAATTATAACTACTACCGCTTCCAAAGCGCATGTGTAGAAGAAGCGGCGGTACAAACTACACTGCAGCATTTTCATCGGACGTCAATATACAAATATAGATCTCTTAAATCTAAATCATGGACGAATGCACATTGTCTACAATAAAAAACATGAATGATTGAATTGAGATTCAGATGCATAGATCGCTTGCTACGTTTTTCCTCCTGGCTTTAGTCCCGGTTGCATCCTCATCACTCTGGAGATTAGCCCAGGGATTGCTTTTGATCTTGGATGGAAGATTGGGGGAGTCAGGTCGCTAGCCTATTGTCTTAAAGAATCCCGATTTTATTTGACTGTTCCCTGGTAGGTTTTGACAATCGAGGAAAGAAAGAGATGGCACGCACTATGTTTTATCTTCGCTAACCAGCACAGAATTTTGCAATAGATGAATGTAATACCTATTTCCTTACGACATTCGTAGGTTCTATTCTCTGAAGTTCTGGGAATCATATGATATTTTAATAGGAACAACAAAACTGCTGTGTGATTCCCCGCACCAATAGAAAAAAAAAATAGAACCGAATGTCTTAAAAGGCGACTAAGGGGTAGGCTTATAAACTTGGTTTCTTTTAGACGATGGGCTAGCAACCTGTCACTATTTGAATCTCAATTGGAACGAGTCCTATCAGTCTTTAAAAGACTGTTGGCTCTTTTTACCCCGCAAGGGATATGGTCGTGATTATATGTATGTATGTACAACAAAACTGACTTTTACTAAAGTCATTAAAAAACTATATATAGACTATAAATCATATATTCATTTATCAAATTAATAATCGCGCTTCATAGCACACACTTTCCCCCTTATATCTTGAATAGAATGATACAACCCGCCGAAGTAAATGCAACCACTTACAAAAACACCGGCAGTTAAAACAATAGACTCATGAAGGCACGTTATGACGAAAGAGGCGCACAGAAATACCCACATTATAGCGAGGTGGAAGTAAAAGTACCACCGTTGATATTTCAATACTGGATACTTTCTCCTTACGATAATGACGATAAGAACTGATGTAGCCACTATAAGTTGGATGTATAACACGCCCGATATGAATTCAACAACTAATGAGGTTTTTTCGGCAAGGCCATCGCTCATCTTCCTGGAAGACACGAGTAGTAGTAGCCCAGCAAAGAATACCATGGGGGAAACCGCCGACACAGCTATCAGGACAAATGCCTTTTTCAACACTCGACAGTAGCATGTCACTTCGCTAGTATCTTCGATGACCAGATGTAAATTCATAGTGGAATTACAAAATTCTATTTTAATACATCAGATTTGTTTCTTCTGTCAAAGTGAAATTTTGATTTGAAAAGTATTGTGACTGAGGTTGACATTGATGACCGAATATTATTTTGTTTGCGATAGCAGAATTATACGTGATTGTTCAGCTTTTTCTAAGCCGGTTTGAGAATGAAAGTGTAAACCTTTTATAATATTTTTAATACAAGTAAATTATGTATAGTGTCGTGTGGTTCTCAGCACCAATAGGAAAAAGAATAGGACCACTCGTATCTATTTCCCATGGATGTCTTAAAGGGCGACTAAGGGATAGGCTTATATACTTG